>NC_055686.1:810600-1060276 GCF_017639745.1 Melanotaenia boesemani | reverse complement strand
GTAACAGACGCTTTTCTCCAAACGACCTACATCTGAGAGGAAGAACACCAGCAGGAACCAACCAGGGACGTCATCATTAAGAGTAGTCAGCCTGCTGGGAGTCCAGGTGGACCCATGTGGACCCATGTGAACCCAGGTGGACCCAGGTGGACCCAGGTGGATCCAGTGGACCCATGTGACCCCATGTGACCCCAGGTGGACCCAGGTGGACCCAGGTGGATCCAGGTGGGACCCAGGTGGACCCATGTGAACCCATGTGAAACCAGGTGGACCCAGGTGGACCCAGGTGGATCCAGGTGGACCCATGTGAACCCAGGTGGACCCAGGTGGACCCAGGTGGACCCAGGTGGATCCAGGTGGACCCATGTGAACCCATGTGAACCCAGGTGGACCCAGGTGGATCCAGGTGGATCCAGGTGGACCCAGGTGGACCCATGTGAACCCAGGTGGACCCAGGTGGACCCAGGTGGACCCAGGTGGACCCATGTGAACCCATGTGAACCCAGGTGGACCCAGGTGGACCCAGGTGGATCCAGGTGGACCCATGTGAACCTATGTGAACCCAGGTGGACCCAGGTGGATCCAGGTGGACCCAGGTGGACCCAGGTGGATCCAGGTGGACCCAGGTGGACCCAGGTGGACCCAGGTGGATCCAGGTGGACCCATGTGGACCCATGAGAACCCAGGTGAACCCAGGTGGACCCAGGTGGATCCAGGTGGACCCAGGTGGACCCAGGTGGACCCAGGTGGATCCAGGTGGACCCAGGTGGACCCAGGTGGACCCAGGTGCTGTCATGTATGGCTACAGGCTGTGCTGTTAAGTTTATTGGGTTGACGTCCATCCTTTGCTCATTATCAACAAAGGTGTGTACAGCTTTTAAAGCTCAACCAATCACAGCTCTTGAAGTGATGACTCCTACCTAGCAACCACACCTCCTCACTAAGACAGGAGCTTCTGTCCATTCCTGGGTCAGAGTTCTCTGGGAATGTTCTGGAATCCCTCCTAGGCTAACAGTCCTTGCTGGGATTTTCAGGCTAAGTCAGGAGCTCTCTGAGAGGATCTCCGGTCTAAATACATAACCATCCATATGTCTTCAGTTAGTTGATCGAAGGGAACAGATTTCTTCGTTCTAAACCTGCAGGGCTGCTGTGTCCTCAAGGAGAAAAATAAATGTTGCATTTTGTAGTAGTTTGCAGTAGAAGTCGTCTTGGTGGCCAAGATGACTTGAAATCGTCGGGCAGTTCCTCCATTAATGAGTCACCCATGTGACGGACGTCCACGCCCATCAACACGACTCCTGCAAAGTACACAAGCCCTGAAAAGGTTATGGAGTTACCCAGAACGTGTCTTCACACAGACACTACTACAGCAAGTCCGCCAACAATATTCTGAGTCGTCAAAGAAAAACGAAGAGAGAAAAGTCAAAGGAGCTCAGATGCCGGCTCGTCCAAAACACCATGACTGGGATGATTACAATCCAACAGGATGGAGAATCACCCAGATACCATCAAAACCAGAACAGGACTGTCCGAGCCCCTCCTACAGGACCAAGGCTTCACCAACACAAACCAAGTGCATCCACGTCACAAGTGTTTCATGCTGAATGATTTTAGTAGTTGCTTGGAAACAAACAGGGCCGGACTGGGACAAAAAGAAGAGAAAAGTAAAAGCAGCAGTTTTTCCCTCCCCCACTCATCCAAAGCTTCAGTACAACAGCACAGCAGGATTCCTGATGAGCTCAACAACATGACTTCTTCTAGGCCAGATTACTGTCATAGATTTAATAGAAAATAAAAACGCTGACTCACCCTAAAACCATGAGACACTGTCCAACCTTATCAAGGGTTCCCAAACTTTTCAGCCCCCCTGTGGAGCCATGTTTGCTTCAGCAGAAGCCACCAAATATTTCATGACGTAAAAGCAGCAGTTTCATCACAGCGTGAAGAGTAATGTGAATGTTTGTTTGTGGTCGTCCCCGAACACCTTTTACCTTCTTTAAATGTACAATTTAATGTTAAAATGAGACAAGTCAAGGCCTCTTAACCTCATGCAGAGTAAAGTGAGCTTTTAAACCATGAAATAAACATGTGTTTCTACACAGTCACACACATGTTTGACTTATGCTGGCTCACACCAAACCATGTCCACAGTGGCAGACTAAACACGGAGTCTTTAGGACATCTTAGGAGTTTTCCTGGAGTCCCCGCGCTCCCGTCATCTCGGTTGTTAGGTGTAAGCTGCTAATCTGGCTGTTTAACCTCAGTCTTTCCCTGCTCTTCATTCTGAGACTAAACCAAACCTGTTTGATATTATGGCAAGTCGCAGTGACGAAACACGACCACCAACCAACAGATGAGCTCTGACACAAACAGGAATGTCCACAGTCTGAACACCGGCAAAAACGGAGACAAAAAGAGAAGAAGAAGCGCTGATGAAACGTGGGTGGAGCGTCCAGAAAGAGGAGGATGTTATTAGAAGGAAACGTCTGCTGTGGATCATTCATGTTACAGTATCATGATCTAACAAATGAGAGAAGAAGAGAAAGTCCTCCATCCTCCAGACTGGGAGGAGTCGGTGGAACACCTGGTGGAGATGCAGAGCTACACCTAATAATGATGGTGTGTGATTCCCTGGAGGGAAACTCTCCCTTGTTTGCTTGCTGTGGGCAGATCAGCCCTGCTCCATATCAGCTGTCCAACACGTCACAAACATGCTGAAAGAATCCAGTTGTAGTCTCGTAAATAGTGATCCACCGTCTTTATCAAACCTCAGGCTGAGACTTAAACTCTAAACTTTTGTCTTTAGATGTGAGCTGCTAGTTTTCTTTTGCTCCTCTTTTAAAGGTCTTCTGGTGTAAGCCCAGCATTAGAAGGTTAACAGGTGACGTATTTCAGGTACGGACATAAACAAGCACCTGCTAATATTAAAATAAAGAGCTTTGTATGTAAAATAAAATATACATAGCTTAACTAAAGCTGGATCTCTGGTTCAGGAGGAAGATGCTGCGTTTCAGCTTTATAAATATACATACCAGCAATAAAACAGAAAATAAAACGCTGAAATGTGGATTTTTACCTCAATAAATGCAGCTTTACCAAACTTCCATGTATAGGTCGTGTATGAGGACAGACTGTTACAGCCAAGCAGCCAAGTATTAAAACATCCACCTGTCAGTTTAATACAACACAAATAAGTAGTTCTTTATTTTATCCAGGTTAAACCAGGAAAGCCAAACATGAGCTGGTGTGTAGAAACGGTAGCATGTCCATGTGTAGGTGTGTGTGTGTGCTGATGTGGTTGAATAATAAAACATTTCCAGTAGAATGAAGTTTAGACAGGAGCTAGTATCCTACCAGCTCATTATTACAGCTACATAAAAGGCTCATGGAGAATCTCCACCAGTGGTCTTCATGTTATCTTCAGATGAAAGTTCCCCCGCAACAACACGCTGCCCCCCATCTGTCATTTATTAAACGTTAACTCATGTGACCTCATGGAGAATCTCCACCAGTGGTCTTCATGTTATCTTCAGATGAAAGTTCCCCCCAACAACACGCTGCCCCCCATCTGTCATTTATTAAACGTTAACTCATGTGACCTCATGGAGAATCTCCACCAGTGGTCTTCATGTTATCTTCAGATGAACGTTCCCCCCCAACAACACGCTGCCCCCCATCTGTCATTTATTAAACGTTAACTCATGTGACCTCATGGAGAATCTCCACCAGTGGTCTTCATGTTATCTTCAGATGAAAGTTCCCCCCCAACAACACGCTGCCCCCCATCTGTCATTTATTAAACGTTAACTCATGTGACCTCACGGAGAATCTCCACCAGTGGTCTTCATGTTATCTTCAGATGAACGTTCCCCCCCAACAACACGCTGCCCCCCATCTGTCATTTATTAAACGTTAACTCATGTGACCTCGTGGAGAATCTCCACCAGTGGTCTTCATGTTATCTTCAGATGAAAGTTCCCCCCCAACAACACGCTGCCCCCCATCTGTCATTTATTAAACGTTAACTCATGTGACCTCATGGAGAATCTCCACCAGTGGTCTTCATGTTATCTTCAGATGAACGTTCCCCCCCAACAACACGCTGCCCCCCATCTGTCATTTATTAAACGTTAACTCATGTGACCTCATGGAGAATCTCCACCAGTGGTCTTCATGTTATCTTCAGATGAAAGTTCCCCCCCAACAACACGCTGCCCCCCATCTGTCATTTATTAAACGTTAACTCATGTGACCTCATGGAGAATCTCCACCAGTGGTCTTCATGTTGTCTTCAGATGAAAGTTCCCCCCCAACAACACGCTGCCCCCCATCTGTCATTTATTAAACGTTAACTCATGTGACCTCATGGAGAATCTCCACCAGTGGTCTTCATGTTATCTTCAGATGAAAGTTCCCCCCCAACAACACGCTGCCCCCCATCTGTCATTTATTAAACGTTAACTCATGTGACCTCATGGAGAATCTCCACCAGTGGTCTTCATGTTATCTTCAGATGAAAGTTCCCCCCCAACAACACGCTGCCCCCCATCTGTCATGTGTTAACTCATGTGACGTCGCGGGTGAGTGGACACCTCTGCTGGAGGAGGATCTGAAAATATGGGACATTTTCGTCTTCAAGTTGTCCTTCTGCTCCCCTTCCATCAGGAGTCCATCAGGATCTACCAGCACCACGTTCCTCCGTCTCTCTGTAGCTCCGCCTCCACCTCTGGTGGGGATTAGTTCTCCTGTTAAAAATAAACTTGATATTTAATCAATCACCAGCTGGTGAAGGTGAAAACTGACCAACACAAATCCTTCTATTGGTGCAGACCAGTGTAGTTGGCCTTTATTCTTTTTTACTTTTTATTCTTTGCTTTAGGTTAAGAGCCCAGACCACCGGGAACAGTCCCGGTTCCAGTCCAGGCCTGGTATTAAATGTCTTCTACGGGTCAGTGTGTGTACACAGCTACACAAACGAATGCAGAATCTTAGATCTCCCCAACAAAACACTCCAGAAGGGAAACGTTGTAAGAGGTAAACATGAAACTAATGATTCTTTTTAATAGATTAATCTGTTAATCATTTCCACATGAATTAAACTGTTTTTTCATCATAAAAAAAAACAAAGTGATGAACAATTTTAACCTTTTCCTCCCCAAATGTCTTACTGTGTCCTCAACCAAGAGATATTCATTTTACTGTAACAGAGGACAAACAAGCTAGATGAATAATAAATGAGCAATAACTGACCTTTCTTTTCATAACTTTTATGGACAGAATTTCTAGGTGCAGCCGAGGTGTTGAGGGGATCCGGTTTGGTGGCCTCAGGATTGGGTCTCTGCTCTTTGCAGATGATGTGGTTCTGTTGGCTTCATCAGGACGTGATCTTCAGTTCTCACTGGAGCGATTCGCAGCCGAGTGTGAAGCAGCTGGAATGAGAATCCGAACCTTCAAGCCGTGGTCCTCAACCAGAAAGGGGTGGAGTGACTTTTCTGGGTCGGCAATGAGGTCCTTTCCCAAGTGGAGGAGTTTACATATCACGGGGTCTTGTTCAGGAGTGAGGGAAGGATGGAGGGAGATGGACAGGTGGATCGGTGCGGTGTCTGCAGTGATGTGGACTCTGCATCGGTCTGTCGTGGTGAAGAAGGAGCTGAGCCAAAAGGCGAAGCTTTCAATTTACCGGTCGATCTACGTTCCTACCCTCACCTATGGTCATGAGCTGTGGGTAATGACCGAAGGAACAAGATCACGAATACAAGCGGCCGAAATGAGTTTCCTCCGCAGGGTGGCCGGGCTCTCCCTTAGAGATAGGGTGAGAAGCTCGGTGATCCGGGAGGGGCTCAGAGTAGAGCTGCTGCTCCTCCACATCGAGAGGAGCCAGATGAGGTGGCTCGGGCATCTGGTCAGGATGCCTCCTGGACGCCTCCCTGGTGAGGTGTTCCAGGCACGTCCCACCGGAAGGAGGCCCCGGGGAAGACCCAGGACACGCTGGACGGACTACATCTCTCGGCTGGCCTGGGAACGCCCCGGGATCCCTCCGGATGAGCTGGTGAATGTGGCCGGGGAGAGGGAAGTCTGGGTTTCACTGATTAGGTAGCTGCCCCCACAACCCGACTCCGGATAAGCGGCAGAAGATGGATGGATGGATGGATGGACCAGTACGGAGGGTTTCACTAGAAAATAACCAATGTGGATGGTTTTACTGGGGAATAAACAGTACGGAGGGCTTTACTGGAGAGTGACCACTATGGAGAGTTTTACATTTCTGATCACTATTGATCAGCTGAATATCTGGATCAAAGTTCTCAGGTTTCTTCCTCCAAAGCCAAAGAAATATTAAACATGTCATAATCAATATTTTCTACTTCCTGTGACATCATCATGTAAATATTTATTCAGAATAAAATTTTCAGAGAAAAGATTCTGACAGATTATTGATTATTGATCAGCAGCTGTGCGTCTCAGTCTGTGTTCAGCTGCTGACAGAATCTACCTGGACACTGATGACATCACTGTCTCTCTGCGCTGTGATTGGCTGCTGTGTCAGTAGGAGTTCTGACTTTCTGTCAGTCTACATGAGGATGAAGATGAAGCTGCTCCTCTTCCTCTGCTGTGTCCTCTGGGTCTCTGCGGACGGTGAGTTGGACAGGAAGCTGTTTACTGACATCAGAGACAAACAAACAAACAAACACGCAGCAGATCAATAATCAGCTTCTTTGTGTTGCAGTTCTACATGAGGACCTTGCTATCGGTGGATGTTCAGAGAATGATCGAGAGAACATGTATACTCTGGAAGGCGAAGAGGTGTGGTACGCCGACTTCAAACAGAGGAAAGGAATCGAACCTCAGCCTCCTTTTGTAGATCATGTGACCTGCCCAGAATGTTATGAAGCAGCTGTGGCTTATCAACAGATCTGCAGAACAAGCCTGGAGACTGCTCTTGAAGCAATGAAGGACCTTCCTCTAGAAAATGGTAAAGTCAAATCTTCATCTTCTTTGTCTGCCACTCATCCAGAGTCGGGTCACGGGGCATGTGACCATAGGTGAGGGTAGGAACGTAGATCGACCACATCATCCGCATAGAGCAGAGACCCAATCCAGAGGCCTCCAAACCGGATTCCCTCAACACCTCTGTCCATGAAACTTATGAACAGAATCAGTGACAAAAGGGCGGCCTTGGCGGAGTTCAACCCTCACCGGAAACAATTCTGATTTACTGCCAGCAGTGTGGACCAAGCTCTGGCACCGGTCATACAGGGACCAGTCAGCTCATACATATTAAGGGGTACATATTACCCCTTAAGGACATATTAAGGAAAGTGGTTCCAGAGCCCAAACTGTGTGTCGAGGTGAGTCCAACTATATCTAGCCAGAACCGTTCAACCTCGTGGACCAGCTGTGGCTCCTTCCCCACCAGAGTGGTAACATTTCACGTTCCTAGAGCTAGCTTCTGCAGCCAAGGATGAGACCTCTATGGTCCCTGCCTCTGGCAGCCGCCCAGCTCACACTACACCAGACGCCTATGGCCCCTCCTGCAGGTGGTGAGGCCATGGGAGGGGGGCATGTCACCCTACAGGCTGAGCCCGACCGAGCTCCATGTGCAAAGGCTCGGCCAAGCATTCACCTTTGTGCCCCACCTCCAGGCCTGGCTCTAGAGGGGGGGCCCCGGTGACCCACGTCCAGGCAAGGGAAACCTAGGATCATGATTTGTCGTCATCATAGGGGTGTTCTGAGCCGTGCTTCGTCTGGTCCCTCCCCTAGACACCTGTTTGCCATCGGTGACCCTACCAGGTGCATAAAGCTCCTGACAAGATGGCTACATCTTCAGGTGTAGAAAGTATCAGACAGTTTTCATGATTTTATAGTCGGACTGAATCCAGTTTGAGACCGGTCTGATATGGTTTCCATGGAAACCTGATCAGACAGCTGATCATTAAAGACACAGCAGGACAGAAATGATCCCAGTCAGATCATCTGGATGTTTCCAGAACTGATCTTTATTCATCAATAAGTGATCAGGTTCCATCACAACTTTCCTCCAATCAGACGTCTCCATTTCCTGGATGATGTCACATCCATAATCCCACATTTTTACCCACATCCTGGACTCACAGAGTCCACATCCTGGACCACAGAGTTCACATCCTGGACCACAGAGTTCACATCCTGGACTCATAGAGTCCACATCCAGGACCACAGAGTCCACATCCTGGACCACGGAGTCCAGATCCTGGACCAAGAGTATAATCGGCAAGTATAATCCAGTATAACCACTGGATTATACTTGGTTATACTGGATTATACTTGGTTATACGGGGTTATACTGGGTTATACTGGATTATACTGGGGTATACGGGGTTATACTGGGTTATACGGGGTATACTGGATTATACTGGATTATACTGGGGTATACGGGGTTATACTGGGTTATACGGGGTATACTGGATTATACTGGATTATACTGGGGTATACGGGGTTATACTGGGTTATACGGGGTATACTGGATTATACTGGGGTATACGGGGTTATACTGGGTTATACGGGGTTATACGGGGTTATACTGGGGTATACTGGGTTATACTGGGTTATACGGGGTTATACTGGGTTATACTGGATTATACTGGGGTATACTGGATTATACTGGGTTATACAGGGTTATACTGGGTTATACTGGGTTATTGTTGGTTATACTGGATTATACTGGGTTATACAGGGTTATACTGGGTTATACTTGGTTATATTGGATTATACTGGATTATACTGGGTTATACTGGGTTATACTGGATTATACTGGGTTATACTGGGTTATACTGGGTTATACTTAATTATATTGGATTATACTGGATTATACTGGGTTATACTGGATTATACTGGGTTATACTGGGTTATACTGGGTTATACTGGGTTATAATGGGTTATACTGGGTTATACTGGATTATACTGGATTATACTGGGTTATACTGGATTATACTGGATTACACTGGATTATTCTGGGTTATATTGGATTATACTGGATTATACTGGGTTATACTGTGTTATACTGTGTTATACTTGGTTATATTGGATTATACTGGATTATACTGGGTTATACTGGATTATACTGGATCATACTGGGTTATACTGGATTATACTGGGTTATAATGGGTTATACTGGGTTATACTGGATTATACTGGGTTATACTGTGTTATACTGTGTTATACTTGGTTATATTGGATTATACTGGATTATACTGGGTTATACTGGATTATACTGGATTATACTGGGTTATACTGGATTATACTGGGTTATAATGGGTTATACTGGGTTATACTGGGTTATAATGGGTTATACTGGGTTATACTGGATTATACTGGATTATACTGGGTTATACTGGATTATACTGGATTACACTGGATTATTCTGGGTTAAATTGGATTATACTGGATTATACTGGATTATACTGTGTTATACTGTGTTATACTTGGTTATACTGGATTATACTGGGTTATACTGGATTATACTGGATTATACTGGGTTATACGGGGTTATACAGGGTTATACTGGGTTATACTGGGGTATACTGGGTTATACGGGGTTATACTGGGTTATACTGGATTATACTGGGGTATACTGGATTATACTGGGTTATACAGGGTTATACTGGGTTATACTGGGTTATTGTTGGTTATACTGGATTATACTGGGTTATACAGGGTTATACTGGGTTATACTTGGTTATGAATGAATGAATGAATGAATGAATGAATGAATGAAAAATACTTTATTAATCCCAAAGGGAAATTCAATATTGTAGCAGTAGTAATTTTTTTTTTTTTTTTTTTAGTAAAACAATCACATTAATTAATTAAGGGCTTTGTTCTTCAGCCTGATAGCTGCTGGAAGGAAGGATCTTCTGTATCTCTCTGTCTTGCATCGGACTTGAACAAGCCTCCCACTGAACACACTCTGTTGTTTCGTCACGGCGTTGTGTAGAGGGTGTGAAGGATCTTCCATTATCTTCGTCAGCTTGTACAGAATTCTTTTTTTGATGATCAACTCCAGCGGCTCCAGAGTTACTCCAAGCACAGAACCGGCTTTCTTGATCAGTTTGTTAATTCTTTTCAAGTCTCTGGTTCTGATGCCGCTGCCCCAGCAGATTGCTGCAAAGCTGATTGCACTTTCAACAACAGACCTGTAGAACATCTGCAACATTTTGGTGCAGACGTTAAAAGATCTCAGCTTCCTTAAGAAGTAGAGTCTGCTCTGACCTTTCTTGTAAATGTACTCAGTGTTGCTTTTCCACTCAAGTCTGTTGTCCAGCTGAACTCCAAGGTACTTGTATTCCTCCACCACCTCCACCTCCTCTCCCATGATGGAAACACTTCTATGTGTGTTCTTGTTCCTCCTGAAGTCAACAATCATCTCCTTTGTTTTCTTGGTATTCAAGATGAGATGATTGTCACCGCACCATTTCACAAACTGACCGACCAGTTCTCTGTACTCTGCTTCTTGTCCATCACTGATACACCCAACAACTGCTGAGTCATCAGAGTATTTCTGCAGATGACAGAACTCAGAGTTGTACTGGAAGTCTGAGGTGTACAGCGTGAATAGAAATGGTGAAAGTACAGTCCCTTGTGGTGTTCCAGTGCAGCTGACCACCATCTCAGACACACAACCTTTCAGTCTCACAAACTGTGGTCTGTTTGTGAGGTAGTCGTAAATCCAGGTGGTTGTGGAGGGATCCACCTGGAATTTCTGCAGCTTCTCACACAGCAGAGCAGGCTGAATCGTATTAAAAGCACTTGAGAAATCAAAGAACATGACCCTCAAAGTGCTGCCCGACTGGTCCAGATGAGAGTGGGCTCTCTGAAGCAGGTATATGATTGCATCTTCAACCCCAAGCCCATTACGGTATGCAAACTGTAATGGGTCCTGAAAGGTGTTCACCTGCTTGCTGAGGTGAGCCAGTAAGAGTCTCTCCAGGACTTTCATGACGTGAGATGTCAGGGCGACTGGTCTGTAGTCTTTTGGTTCAGCTGGTTGTGGTTTTTTAGGCACTGGAACAAGGCAGGATGTTTTCCACAGCACCGGGATTCTTCTCTGACTCAGGCTGGTGTTGAACAGGTGCTGGAGAATCGGACATAGCTGTTTTGAGCAGGTCTTGAGAACTCTGGGACTGACACCATCTGGACCTGCAGCCTTGTTCTGGTTCAGTTTCACCAGTTGTTGCATGATTTGGTTACAGGAGACAGACAGAGTGGAGGTGGAGGCAGAGGAGGTTTCAGGAAGTCCTGATGTGGAGGGAGATGAGGTTGTGTCCAGGTCCTTGACTGAGCTGCAGGGTGACAGAGTGGAGGTGTGACAGGAAAGCTGTGGGCTCATGGAGGGTGTGTGGCTAGTTGGGGTTGAAGCAGGAGGTGAGCTAAACCTATTGAAGAACATGTTCAGTTCATTCGCTCTGTCCAGACCTCCATCAGTCTGATCCTCCTTTATCCCGAAGCCAGTGATCTTCTTCATTCCTGACCACACATCCCTCACATTGTTTTTCTGAAGCTGACTTTCCAACTTCTTCCTGTAGTCCTCCTTGCACTTCTTCATTTGTGTTTTAAGTTGTTTTTGTGTGGACTTCAATAACTCCCTGTCTCCATCCCTAAAAGCTTTCTTTTTGATGTTCAGCAGCTTTTTCAGGTCACTGGTGATCCAGGGTTTGTTATTGGGGAAGCACCTCACTGTTCTTGTTGGAACGGTGCTGTCCACACAGAAGTTAATATAATCTGTCACACACTCAGTCAAGGCATTGATGTCATCTCCATGAGGTTCACATAGGACGTTCCAGTCTGTAGCCTCGAAGCATCCTCTCAGAGCATCTTCAGCTTCATTAGACCAGGTTCTAATAGCCTTTCTAATGACTGGTTGTTGCTGAACGATGGGCTTGTAGGAGGAGGAGAGAAGAACTAGGTTATGGTCTGATCTTCCTAAAGGTGGCAGGGCAAAGGAGCTGTATGCATTTTTAATATTTGCATAAAATAAGTCCAACGTTTTGTTTTCTCTGGTGGAGCAGCTGACAAACTGTTGGAAAGTTGGTAGAGTTGCAGAGAGGGAGATGTTGTTAAAATCTCCAGAGATCGCCACAAATGCGTTTGGATGTTGTGTTTGAAGCCTGGCCACTACAGAGTTAATGACATCACAGGCTGTGTCTGGAGCGGTACCAGGTAATATATATACCGCTACCAGAATAACGTATGTGAACTCTCTGGGTAAATAATACGGGCGGAGACTCACAGCTAGCAGTTCAATGTCTCTATTGCAGATCTTCTCTTTAACAGTGACATGTTCAGGATGACACCAGCGCTGGTTTACCAGCACCGCAATTCCACCTCCCTTCAGCTTCCCGCTGAGTTGTTTATTGCGGTCTGCACGGACCGTCCTGAAGCCGTGTACAGACGCATTACAGTCTGGGATGTGTTCATGCAGCCATGTCTCGGTGAAGCACATAATACTGCACTCTCTGTATTCTTTAAGAGACCTGGTTAGCACCTGAAGTTCATCAATTTTGTTAGCTAGCGATCTCACGTTTCCCATAACAACCGTTGGAAGAAACGGTTTGAATCGCCATCGTTTTTCTCTCTGCCTCGCTCCTGCCCTGCATCCTCTTCTCTTTCTTTTCAACTCCGTTGGGATTTGAAGTGTTGTTTCACTGATAATCTTGAGTTTGGAGAGTTTTATCAGTTGATCCCGATGGTAAACAAGTCTCGTTGCCATGGAGACTCACAATAACAAGTCTTGCAAAAAGAAAAAATATTCAGAAAAATCTCCCGTATAGCACAGCCTCTGACCAGCGCGAAAAAATCTACCCGAACAGACACAGATTGACAGCTGATGTCTTAAAAAAGACGGCTATATTGCAAAAAATCATAAGTTAAAAACAGAGCTACTACAATTGCTGCTGCCACCTAGCGGCGCATTCTAGAACAATGGATTAATATTATAATAATATTATAATTACAAATATTGGATTATACTGGATTATACTGGGTTATACTGGGTTATACTGGATTATACTGGGTTATACTGGGTTATACTGGGTTATACTGTGTTATACTTGGTTATATTGGATTATACTGGATTATACTGGGTTATACTGGATTATACTGGGTTATACTGGGTTATACTGGGTTATACTGGGTTATAATGGGTTATACTGGGTTATACTGGATTATACTGGATTATACTGGGTTATACTGGATTATACCGGATTACACTGGATTATTCTGGGTTATATTGGATTATACTGGGTTATACTGTGTTATACTGGGTTATACTGGGTTATACTGTGTTATACTTGGTTATATTGGATTATACTGGATTATACTGGGTTATACTGGATTATACTGGGTTATACTGGGTTATACTGGGTTATAATGGGTTATACTGGGTTATACTGGATTATACTGGGTTATACTGGATTATACTGGATTACACTGGATTATTCTGGGTTATATTGGATTATACTGGATTATACTGGGTTATATTGTGTTATACTGTGTTATACTTGGTTATATTGGATTATACTGGATTATACTGGGTTATACTGGATTATACTGGATCATACTGGGTTATACTGGATTATACTGGGTTATAATGGGTTATACTGGGTTATACTGGGTTATAATGGGTTATACTGGGTTATACTGGATTATACTGGATTATACTGGGTTATACTGGAATATACTGGATTACACTGGATTATTCTGGGTTATATTGGATTATACTGGATTATACTGGGTTATACTGTGTTATACTGTGTTATACTTGGTTATATTGGATTATACTGGATTATACTGGGTTATACTGGATTATACTGGATTATACTGGGTTATACTGGATTATACTGGGTTATAATGGGTTATACTGAGTTATACTGGATTATACTGGGTTATACTGGATTATACTGGATTACACTGGATTATTCTGGGTTATATTGGATTATACTGGATTATACTGGGTTATACTGTGTTATACTGTGTTATACTGGGTTATATTGGATTATACTGGATTATACTGGGTTATACAGGATTATATTGGGTTATACTGGGTTATACTGGGTTATCCTGGGTTATACTGGATTATACTAGATTAAACTGGGTTATACTGGGTTATACTGGGTTATACTGGATTATACTGGCTTATACTGGGTTATACTGGATTATACTGGATTATACTTGGTTATACTGGATTATACTGGGTTACACTTGGTTATACGGGGTTATACAGGGTTATACTGGATTATACTGGGTTATACTGGGTAATACTGGGTTATACTGGATTATACCGGGTTATACTGTTAGACAGGGGATGATGTTCCATCAAACAGTCCAGAACGCAGACTTTTAAGGTTGGAAAGCATCTTTAAAAAGTCAAACACAAGGTCAGATTCCCTGTGAAAGAAGAACCTTGTCCAGCTGGGACCACAATCAGCATCAATGCAGCCGTCCGAGGTCTTAAAGAGACGTAAACTTCCTGGACACATTAACTAAAGCAGACCCCAGTTCCTTCAGAGGATCCACTGTTCTAAACCTTTATTTTCTACCGCTTAGTCCATTATGGGGTCGCAGGTAAGGTGGAGCCTATCCCTGCATTTTAACAGGTGAGAGGCAGGTACACCTGGACAGGTCACCTGTCCATCACAGGGCCACATAGAAAGACAAACAACCGCTCACACACAATTTTAGAGAATTTAGAGATAACCTAACATGCATCTTGATGGTGGGAGGAAGCTGGAGAACCCGGAGAGAACCCACGTATACACGGGGAGAAAATGCAGACTCCACACGGAAAGGCCACCACCTTCAAGGTTCAAACCTCCCCCCAGCCGAGACTCGAACCAGCGACCTTCTTGCTGTGAGGCTGTATAAAAACGATAAATCAGCTTTTTATTAATCCTTAACTTGAAGCTGGATTTTCTTTCTCCTCAGATCCTCCATCCAGCCTGATCATCTACAGCAGAGACGATGTGGACCTTGGAGAGAAGAACTCTCTGATCTGCCATGTTTCTGGTTTCTATCCGGCTCCGGTCAACGTCTCCTGGACCAAGAACGGAGAGAAGGTGACTGAAGGAACCAGCATCAACGTTCCCTTCCCCAACAAAGATGCTTCCTTCACCCAGATCTCCAGACTGGACTTCATCCCACAGCAGGGAGACATCTACAGCTGTTCAGTGGAACATCTGGCCCTGACCCAGCCACTGACCAGGATCTGGGGTAAGAAGCTTTATTTAAACTCTGAACCGACACAGTACACACCATCAGACACAAACCTGTCCCTGCGAGGAGGTCCCCTTCTTTATTATCCGTCTCCAGGAGGAGGTCCCCTTCTTTATTATCTGTCTCCAGGAGGAGGTTCACGTCTCTGTTTTCCGTCTCCAGGAGGAGGTTCACGTCTCTGTTTTCCGTCTCCAGGAGGAGGTTCACGTCTCTGTTTTGTGTCTCCAGGAGGAGGTTCACGTCTCTGTTTTCCGTCTCCAGGAGGAGGTTCACGTCTCTGTTTTCCGTCTCCAGGAGGAGGTTCACGTCTCTGTTTTGTGTCTCCAGGAGGAGGTTCATGTCTCTGTTTTGTGTCTCCAGGAGGAGGTTCACGTCTCTGTTTTGCGTCTCCAGGAGGAGGTTCACGTCTCTGTTTTCTGTCTCCAGGAGGAGGTTCACGTCTCTGTTTTGCGTCTCCAGGAGGAGGTTCACGTCTCTGTTTTGCGTCTCCAGGAGGAGGTTCACGTCTCTGTTTTCTGTCTCCAGGAGGAGGTTCATGTCTCTGTTTTCCGTCTCCAGGAGGAGGTCCCCTTCTTTATTATTCGTCTCCAGGAGGAGGTCCCCTTCTTTATTATCCGTCTCCAGGAGGAGGTTCATGTCTCTGTTTTGCGTCTCCAGGAGGAGGTTCATGTCTCGGTTTTTCGTCTCCAGGAGGAGGTTCACGTCTCTGTTTTGCGTCTCCAGGAGGAGGTTCACGTCTCTGTTTTCTGTCTCCAGGAGGAGGTTCACGTCTCTGTTTTGCGTCTCCAGGAGGAGGTTCACGTCTCTGTTTTGCGTCTCCAGGAGGAGGTTCACGTCTCTGTTTTCCGTCTCCAGGAGGAGGTTCACGTCTCTGTTTTGCGTCTCCAGGAGGAGGTTCATGTCTCTGTTTTCCGTCTCCAGGAGGAGGTTCATGTCTCTGTTTTGTGTCTCCAGGAGGAGGTTCACGTCTCTGTTTTCCGTCTCCAGGAGGAGGTTCATGTCTCTGTTTTGTGTCTCCAGGAGGAGGTTCATGTCTCTGTTTTGCGTCTCCAGGAGGAGGTTCATGTCTCTGTTTTTCGTCTCCAGGAGGAGGTTCACGTCTCTGTTTTGCGTCTCCAGGAGGAGGTTCACGTCTCTGTTTTCTGTCTCCAGGAGGAGGTTCACGTCTCTGTTTTGCGTCTCCAGGAGGAGGTTCACGTCTCTGTTTTCTGTCTCCAGGAGGAGGTTCACGTCTCTGTTTTGCGTCTCCAGGAGGAGGTTCACGTCTCTGTTTTGCGTCTCCAGGAGGAGGTTCACGTCTCTGTTTTCTGTCTCCAGGAGGAGGTTCATGTCTCTGTTTTCCGTCTCCAGGAGGAGGTCCCCTTCTTTATTATTCGTCTCCAGGAGGAGGTCCCCTTCTTTATTATCCGTCTCCAGGAGGAGGTTCACGTCTCTGTTTTGTGTCTCCAGGAGGAGGTTCATGTCTCTGTTTTCCATCTCCAGGAGTAGGTTCACGTCTCTGTTTTCTGTCTCCAGGAGGAGGTTCACGTCTCTGTTTTGTGTCTCCAGGAGGAGGTTCACGTCTCTGTTTTGTGTCTCCAGGAGGAGGTTCATGTCTCTGTTTTCCGTCTCCAGGAGGAGGTTCACGTCTCTGTTTTCCGTCTCCAGGAGGAGGTTCACGTCTCTGTTTTGTGTCTCCAGGAGGAGGTTCACGTCTCTGTTTTGCGTCTCCAGGAGGAGGTTCACGTCTCTGTTTTCCGTCTCCAGGAGGAGGTTCATGTCTCTGTTTTGCGTCTCCAGGAGGAGGTTCATGTCTCTGTTTTTTTCCGTCTCCAGGAGGAGGTTCATGTCTCTGTTTTGTGTCTCCAGGAGGAGGTTCACGTCTCTGTTTTCCGTCTCCAGGAGGAGGTTCACGTCTCTGTTTTCCGTCTCCAGGAGGAGGTTCATGTCTCTGTTTTGCGTCTCCAGGAGGAGGTTCATGTCTCTGTTTTTTTCCGTCTCCAGGAGGAGGTTCATGTCTCTGTTTTGTCTCTCCAGGAGGAGGTTCACGTCTCTGTTTTCCGTCTCCAGGAGGAGGTTCATGTCTCTGTTTTGTGTCTCCAGGAGGAGGTTCATGTCTCTGTTTTGTGTCTCCAGGAGGAGGTTCACGTCTCTGTTTTGTGTCTCCAGGAGGAGGTTCACGTCTCTGTTTTCCGTCTCCAGGAGGAGGTTCATGTCTCTGTTTTCTGTCTTCAGGAGGAGGTTCATGTCTCTGTTTTCTGTCTCCAGGAGGAGGTTCACGTCTCTGTTTTCCGTCTCCAGGAGGAGGTTCATGTCTCTGTTTTCCGTCTCCAGGAGGAGGTCCCCTTCTTTATTATTCGTCTCCAGGAGGAGGTCCCCTTCTTTATTATCCGTCTCCAGGAGGAGGTTCACGTCTCTGTTTTGTGTCTCCAGGAGGAGGTTCATGTCTCTGTTTTCCATCTCCAGGAGTAGGTTCACGTCTCTGTTTTCTGTCTCCAGGAGGAGGTTCATGTCTCTGTTTTGTGTCTCCAGGAGGAGGTTCACGTCTCTGTTTTCCGTCTCCAGGAGGAGGTTCATGTCTCTGTTTTGTGTCTCCAGGAGGAGGTTCATGTCTCTGTTTTGTGTCTCCAGGAGGAGGTTCACGTCTCTGTTTTGTGTCTCCAGGAGGAGGTTCACGTCTCTGTTTTGTGTCTCCAGGAGGAGGTTCACGTCTCTGTTTTCCGTCTCCAGGAGGAGGTTCATGTCTCTGTTTTCTGTCTCCAGGAGGAGGTTCATGTCTCTGTTTTCTGTCTCCAGGAGGAGGTTCACGTCTTTGTTTTCCGTCTCCAGGAGGAGGTTCATGTCTCTGTTTTGTGTCTCCAGGAGGAGGTTCACGTCTCTGTTTTCCGTCTCCAGGAGGAGGTTCATGTCTCTGTTTTCCGTCTCCAGGAGGAGGTTCACGTCTCTGTTTTGCGTCTCCAGGAGGAGGTTCATGTCTCTGTTTTTCGTCTCCAGGAGGAGGTTCATGTCTCTGTTTTCCGTCTCCAGGAGGAGGTTCATGTCTCTGTTTTGTGTCTCCAGAGGTGGAGAAGACTCAGGCCGGTGTTGGACCAGCAGTTTTCTGTGCACTGGGTCTGACGGTTGGACTCCTCGGTGTCACTGCTGGAACCTTCTTCCTCATCAAAGGAAACGAGTGCAGCTGATTGGCTGGAGCTGATGATGTCATTGATGATTCTGTACATGTTTATCCACAATTTTCCTGAAGCGGTTCATAGGGGGCGCCATTATCAACAGTTATGGGCGAAACTTCCGTCGCAACCGGAAGTAGCGGTTACTTGTTGGTAAAACAATTAAAATACTTTATGCCATGGGTTAATAGATGTGTACCAGGTAAATAACTTATGTAATCATTTGGTTTCAATAATATGAATATACTGCTGTTGGGTCCCGAAATAATTCTAGGAGATTGTAACTATATACAAAATAATCAACCAAGTAACTTCAGATGAGGAAAAACCTAGATAAGTATTAAGATAAATATTTCCATACAAATGTTTCCATTTTCCACACCTAAAAATGTAGAAAATCAATATCATCAAAAACAAGAACAAAGCTTTGATGATGAAGTCTGTGATCGATTTTTTTCTATTGTGCGCATGTGACGTAGTTGGCATTGGTTCTCATCAGCAAATCACAATGGGACGGGATCGCTGTTGAGGATATTCTATTTTTATTTTTTGCAAAGTTTACAACATGCATAGGAACCCTGTGATGACCTGTACTGTACACTGGACTAACCTTCCACATGATGGCAGCAGCGTGGCTGCAGGAGCGCCCAGCACCTGCAATGCAGGTACAACCCGCTGTCTGAATTTCACCTGACAGCTCCGCCAAAACCCAAGCCTGGTGGTGCGACACAGTCAGGGCTTGACTGGGCTCAACGCTGGCTTTAAGGTACACCAGGTCTTCTCCAACACAACTAATCAACACGGGCCCTACTTTATTGCTGTGGAGGTGCTGGTATGCTTCGGCACTCTTCATATTTTGCATAGCTTCACCATCGCAATCCGTTGCGTTGATTACGTAGCTAAAGATGTTAGCATAAGTTTTTCTCGGCCACTTCTTTACCTCATCCTCCCAATCCGTAATTGAGGAGGGAATGGGCAACGATATATCGCCTCTTCTGATCACTGTTTTACTGTGCTCCCATCTCGCCATCATGTCTTAAGTGAAGATCATGAACCATTAAAAATATAATACTGTAAAGTAAATACGCCGGTTGCCAAGCGACAGCGGCTTCAAACCGGAAGTTTTGCCCACAAATGTTGGCCACGCCCACAACCCGGAAGAAGCCGCAGGAAAATTGTGGATAAACATTTAATCTGATCTTGTTTCCACGAGTTTCAGCTTCAGTTTAATTAGTTTAAATATTTTCAGTTAAAAACACTGAACCAGGAACTTCTAGATTAAACATTTCTATTGTAGTTACTTCTAATTAAAAAACAGAAAACTGAATTTACTTTTCTCACTAAGCCACATTTTTCGCCGTCCTCCTGCAGTCCCTTATCTGCCACAGCTGGTCCTGATCAGGTCATCTGCATCATGTTTTAGTTCTTGTCTTGGTTTCTGGTTTATTGTTCTGGGTTTTGTCACGTTTAGTTTTATGTTTTCCCTCGTCTTCCCGTGTCTGGCTTGTTAGGTCACCTGGTCTGATTACTCACTCCACCTGTTCCTTGTTCCTCCTCCTGTGCATATGAACCCCGTAGTTTTCAGTTTGCTCTCGCTGGTTAACTCCATGTCCTGTGGTTGGAAAATCAAACCGTGTCACCTGCACGGTTCTGCCTCCTGACTCGACTGCCTGCATTTGGGTCCTCACCTCCGCCCATCGTGACATCAGTTTATTTTACTGATTCCTGGTTTTATGATTAAAGTTCTTCATGAAACTGCAGTTTTTTATGTATTTCATATTTTTCTCCACAGACAGTTTGACACATTTACATGTTTCTGAAAATAAGTTATTATAATGCTGATCTTTCATTTTTCATTGTTTTAAAATTAAAACAAAACACCAACCGTGTTATACACACACAATTATAATATTAAAACTGTTTCCCAGGTAGGTGGAGGGGCTGCAGGTAGGTGACGCTAATGCTGTAGGTGACGTAGTTCCGGGGGAGACGGCAGATTCAAACTAGGCGCCCAAACATTTCTACTTTCATTCGATTGTATTTTGTGCCAACCTAATTAAAATACTCTTTAAAGTAGGACTATAGTGTCTTTAAAAGGTACACTCTGGAGCACAGCGGGGAGGATTTGGCCAGCCTGACAGATTTTATAGATCGTTGTTACGACAGAATCGTCATGGGGAAACCAAACAACACCTCCACCCCCTCCACCTCATCTAAGTCCAAGAGACAGCGAAATGAGGATTCACCTGGAGCTATTTCACCACCGGGGAACGACTCAACAGATGTTCTGATCTCTATAGATAAGAAACTCAGTAGTTTTGATGCGTGTTTGGGCCTGGTAGAAATTCTCCACAAAGAGTTCCAGGCGCTACGTGAATCATTAGAATTCAGCCAGAAGCAGGTGGAAAGTCTGGCTGTAGAAAATGCTGGTCTCAGAGAGACGGTAAAATCCCTCACCGAGGGCTTGACCCGTCTCTCAGATGAAAATAAGAAGATCAAGGAAACGGTGATCGATCTGCAGGCGCGGAGCATGAGAGAGAACCTGGTATTTGCAGGGATTCCAGAGCAGACGGAGGAGGACCCCGAGACCACGGTGAAAAACTTCATCAAAACCCACCTGAAGCTCCCGGAGGAAACGGTGAAAAACATCTCCTTTCACAGAGTCCATCGGCTCGGCGGGAGGAAACCCGGGTCCAGCAGACCAAGACCCATCGTAGCGAAGTTCGTCAGCTTCAACCAGAACGTGTCCTCATCTTCATAGATAAACATTTAAGTCCTTCTGGGTCCTGGTTCTGGTTCTGGTTCTCGACCATCAACCATCCACTTAAACCCTTTAGACTCTCGTCCTCAGCAGATGTCCCTGTTCTCCTCTTTTATCTCCTAGTTTCATCCTCTGCTGATGTTTCCAGAAGTTCTGGTCCAGAACCTGGACCCTATAATCCTGCTAACACCCTCCCAGATACCAGAGCCTGGACCCTATAATCCTGCTAACACCCTCCCAGATACCAGAACCTGGACCCTATAATCCTGCTAACACCCTCCCAGATACCAGAACCTGGACCCTAGAATCCTGCTAACACCCTCCCAGATACCAGAACCTGGACCCTATAATCCTGCTAACACCCTCCCAGATACCAGAACCTGGACCCTAGAATCCTGCTAACACCCTCCCAGATACCAGAACCTGGACCCTATAATCCTGCTAACACCCTCCCAGATACCAGAACCTGGACCCTATAATCCTGCTAACACCCTCCCAGATACCAGAACCTGAACCCTATAATCCTGCTAACACCCTCCCAGATACCAGAACCTGGACCCTATAATCCTGCTAACACCCTCCCAGATACCAGAACCTGGACCCTATAATCCTGCTAACACCCTCCCAGATACCAGAACCTGGACCCTATAATCCTGCTAACACCCTCCCAGATACCAGAACCTGAACCCTATAATCCTGCTAACACCCTCCCAGATACCAGAACCTGAACCCTATAATCCTGCTAACACCCTCCCAGATACCAGAACCTGGACCCTATAATCCTGCTAACACCCTCCCAGATACCAGAACCTGGACCCTATAATCCTGCTAACACCCTCCCAGATACCAGAACCTGGACCCTATAATCCTGCTAACACCCTCCCAGATACCAGAACCTGGACCCTATAATCCTGCTAACACCCTCCCAGATACCAGAACCTGAACCCTAGAATCCTGCTAACACCCTCCCAGATACCAGAACCTGGACCCTATAATCCTGCTAACACCCTCCCAGATACCAGAACCTGAACCCTATAATCCTGCTAACACCCTCCCAGATACCAGAACCTGAACCCTATAATCCTGCTAACACCCTCCCAGATACCAGAACCTGGACCCTATAATCCTGCTAACACCCTCCCAGATACCAGAACCTGAACCCTATAATCCTGCTAACATCCTCCCAGATACCAGAACCTGGGTGCTCATTTATAAAGCTTGCTTACGCACAAAAGCGGCGTAAGTGACTTTCTACGGAAAGTTTCTGATTTATAAAAACTAACGTGGCGGGAAAATGTGCGTACCGGTACGTAAACTCTGAAACTTGCTTACGAACATTTTGGAGACGGGAAACTGGCGGTGCTGCTGGTGAGGTGATGAACTTCACCTTCATTCATGCATGCCATCATGCCATCATATCCGACACTAGTGCCATAGAATCATAAACACAGAAGCCTGAAATATAGATGCGTTCCTGAAATCATACCTGTAGCCGACTTATAGGCACCCCATAGGAATTTAATGTTGTCAGTGCAGTATGGTCTTACTTGTTTTGATCGTAAAGCAAATGCACTCATTTGTTCACAGAAGACTAATTGTGACAAGGTGTGTAGTAATGAGTGTAATTACTGAGTAAACATAAATAGGTGAATTACGACCGTGCGTAATGCAGAACTTCACAATGGATGCGCTGGCACTCCTTGAAGATTACGCAAACGGCAGGATCAGGATGGAGAGAGTTTTTAGAGACCATCAAGATTTCCTGGCCAACGATGATGACTGGCTGATATGCCGATTTAGATTTCCTAGAGCAGTGCTCTTAAATCTATGTGCTGAGTTGGGCCCAGTGTTGGAGCGATCAACCCGCCGGAACCATGCCATACCCGCGCATATGCAGGTGCTGACAACTCTCGGGATTCTGGCAACCGGCTCTTTCCAGCGGGAATTAGCCGACAGGTAATTTTAATTTAATCTAAGCTGACATGTTCCAGCCCAACACTCAGTGGGTTTCAATAAGTTGTTACATTCCATTTTAGGTCTGGAATATCTCAGCCATCGCTGAGTAATGTAATGCCTGCCGTTTTGGATGGCATTATAAAAATGAGCAGTCGATACATAATGTTTCCATACACTGTAGGGGAACAGGCCAACATTAAAAGGCAATTTGCAGCATCAACCGGTTTCCCAAATGTAATCGGCGCGATTGACTGCACTCACGTTGCTATAAGGGCTCCAAGTCAGAATGAGTTTGTCTACGTTAACCGAAAAAATGTGCATTCAGTTAACGTGCAAGTCATTTCCGACTCAAACTTGCTTCTGACAAATTTAGTGGCACGGTGGCCTGGGTCAACCCATGATTCATCCATCCTGGCACACAGCAGTGTAGGGAATAGACAGCAGGCAGGTGCTTCGCGGGATGGGTGGCTTCTCGGTAAGTATCAACATACACTGTGGAAATCTCAACAAAGTCTCTGTTCTGAATTAATCTCCATAACCTGCAGGTGACAGTGGCTATCCCCTGAGACGGTGGCTCCTCACGCCTTTTGCGAACCCGCAAAGCGCAGAGGAGGCGCGCTTCAATTCCGTCCACGTTCGTGCGCGCTCTGTTGTGGAGCGAGCCATCGGCCTCTTTGCCTCCACCTTGAGATCCGACCACTTTTTTTTAATGTCTGGCACGGACCTCTCCGTCACCCCCACACTATTGACAGCTGCAACAACGTGTTGCCACTCTTCTGTTTTCCGTTTGTTGCTGATGCCACTACCGAGGCCGCCAAATAATATGTTTTTGCGAGCCTCCACCTCACCAACAAGTACCTCCACCTCCGTCTCCGTAAAATTACGTTTCCTCGTCTTTTCGGTTGCCATGATTTAGGTTTAAATAGCAGAGATCAGCTGGTTCATTTATATGCAGAAATGTCCATGAGGTGCTTTGCATTGACCATTTATAGTAGAATGTGGGCGTGTAGGGGGCGGGCTAGCAGCAGAATTCACTTGCGCAAGCTTTCAGGCAGAGTGTGATTTATAAAGGGAAAATTGCTTGCACCTGTGCGCACGCACGGTTTTATAAATCAGAATATTTTGTTGCTTACGCAAACTCTGGATTCTTGGCGGACGTCCACTTTTAGTAGGAATCCTACGCAGAGTTTTATAAATGAGCACCCTGGACCCTATAATCCTGCTTACACTCTCCCAGATACCAGAACCTGGACCCTATAATCCTGCTAACACCCTCCCAGATACCAGAACCTGGACCCACATGGACCTGAATGTTGATCAGAGTCCTGAAAAGTGCTGTATAAAGCTCAGCCTTCATTCTGCTTCTAATCCGTGTGTTTATGGAGGTTTAGAAATCTTTATTCTGGTCACCTGACTGATTACCTGTCTTAATGTTCTGTGTAGAACCTGAATGCATCTCTACCAGAACCAGAACCGTCCGTAAAGGGGACTCTAGTCCTGGTCCACGGTTCCAGCCTCCAGCCAGGTTCTTCTACCCGGTAACAGCTGATGCTGCGGTCACATGACCCTCCTCCGGGTTTTCCTGCAGCTCTCAGTCAGACTGGATCAGTTTGTCTGCTGGACTCAGAGAGATGGCTTCATCCTTCCTCTGCCTCACCCTCCTCTTCATCACCATCTACTCAGCAGGTAGGATCAATACTCACTGATCACTGATCAATACACACACCGTTCCATTCCTCTGTACAGCAGCTGGAGGAAACCTGATCAATACACACACCGTTCCATTCCTCTGTACAGCAGCTGGAGGAAACCTGATCAATACTGTGATCAATATGCTGGAGAACACATGGTGTTTGTACAGTGTGTAGAATCAATAACGTGATCAGTGATCAATACTGAGTGTGTGTGTGTTTCAGACGGGTTTAGGAAGTTTGACGTGGCTCGGTGTGTGTTTAACTCCACGGAGCTGAAGGACATCGAGTTCATCAGGTCCAGTTACTTCAACAAGCTGGAGTTCGCCAGGTTCTCCAGCAGTTTGGGGAAGTTCGTCGGATTCTCGGAGTTCGGAGTAAAACAGGCCGAAACCTGGAACAAGGATCCTTCATACATGGCTGCTCTGAGACTGGAGAAGGAGCGGTACTGCCAACAGAACATCGGCGTCTGGTACAACAATATTCTACCTAAATCAGGTGAGAGTACCATCCTCATCCTCATGATGAAGGTCAGACTGAGGCCCAATCCCATTTCTCTTTGTTACCCCTCCCCTGTCCCTTAAAACAGAGCTAGAAGGGGTGGGACTGAAGGTCCACCCCTACGAACTTCACTTCAACAATCACATACATCATCCGTAGTCACTAAAGAACATTGTACACTGGAACTACAAGAAATTTTAAAACAAAAACAATAAATATATTAAAACATATTAAACGTGGTGCTCAGACGGGGAAAACCGGCAAGACTGCCAGTTGTATTTAAAAAACGTTGCTGTTTGCGAAGCAGAAACATCGCCCTCATCACCGCGTGTCGGACTGATCTACGAGCCGTGATGAACCGCTGCTGCCTCTACGCTGCTGCCTCTACGCTGCTGCCTCTACGCTGCCTCTACGCTGCCGCCTCTACGCTGCCGCCTCTACGCTGCTGCCTCTACGCTGCCTCTACGCTGCTGCCTCTACGCTGCTGCCTCTACGCTGCTGCCTCTACGCTGCCTCTACGCTGCCTCTACGCTGCTGCCTCTACGCTGCCGCCTCTACGCTGCCGCCTCTACGCTGCCGCCACGCTGCTGCCTCTACGCTGCCGCCACGCTGCTGCCTCTACGCTGCCGCCTCTACGCTGCCGCCTCTACGCTGCCGCCTCTACGCTGCCGCCACGCTGCTGCCTCTACGCTGCTGCCTCTACGCTGCTGCCTCTACGCTGCCGCCTCTACGCTGCCGCCACGCTGCTGCCTCTACGCTGCTGCCTCTACGCTGCCGCCTCTACGCTGCCGCCTCTACGCTGCCGCCACGCTGCTGCCTCTACGCTGCTGCCTCTACGCTGCCGCCACGCTGCTGCCTCTACGCTGCTGCCTCTACGCTGCCTCTACGCTGCCGCCCCTACGCTGCCGCCTCTACGCTGCCGCCTCTACGCTGCTGCCTCTACGCTGCCTCTACGCTGCCGCCTCTACGCTGCCGCCTCTACGCTGCTGCCTCTACGCTGCTGCCTCTACGCTGCCTCTACGCTGCTGCCTCTACGCTGCTGCCTCTACGCTGCTGCCTCTACGCTGCTGCCTCCACGCTCTACTCTAATTTCATGTTTGTCTTGATGAAAGAAATAAAGTTGAATAAAACCTGCCAGTCACCTTCATGAACATCCTTCCTTTAGTCAATCACTTTAGATTGATTTATTATCACTTTTTAAAAGATAAACTAATAAATATTACTTAAGTTCTTCAAACAGAAACAGAATAATTCTGATCATAAAGAAAAACATATTAAAATCTATCATATTAGTTTATTCTTTATCAGGCAAACAGACGTAGACACACAGAACACCGATGTTTACATGTAGCATACGTAGCATTAAGCTAATCCATAACCATCCCTGCTGGGTAAAAAAGAAAGGAAGGAAGAAATAAACGTATAATAGAATGTTAACAACAGTATAACTAAAGTTTAATGAACCTGATGAATCTATGCTGTCAGAGGGTTTCTGGTTATTCTACATGTTAATTAAAGAGTTATTCGCACACGTCTGCATCATCAGCATAGAGTGAAACCCTCTCATCCAGGTTCTGTTTAATCCAGACTGATTTATATCTGAGTTCACATCCAGAGTCAGATCAATAATCTGCCGGAGGAACCCTGGTCCGTACTGACCGATTCCAGATCGATCCCAGAGTCGGATCAATATTCTTCCGGAGGAACCCTGGTCCGTACTGACCGATTCCAGATCGATCCCAGAGTGGGATCAATAATCTGCCGGAGGAACCCTGGTCCGTACTGACCGATTCCAGATCGATCCCAGAGTGGGATCAATAATCTGCCGGAGGAACCCTGGTCCGTACTGGCCGATTCCAGATCGATCCCAGAGTGGGATCAATGATCTGCCGGAGGAACCCTGGTCCGTACTGGCCGATTCCAGATCGATCCCAGAGTCGGATCAATGATCTGCCGGAGGAACCCTGGTCCGTACTGCCCGATTCCAGATCGATCCCAGAGTCGGATCAATGATCTGCCGGAGGAACCCTGGTCCGTACTGCCCGATTCCAGATCGATCCCAGAGTCGGATCAATGATCTGCCGGAGGAACCCTGGTCCGTACTGCCCGATTCCAGATCGATCCCAGAGTCGGATCAATGATCTGCCGGAGGAACCCTGGTCCGTACTGACCGATTCCAGATCGATCCCAGAGTCGGATCAATGATCTGCCGGAGGAACCCTGGTCCGTACTGACCGATTCCAGATCGATCCCAGAGTCGGATCAATGATCTGCCGGAGGAACCCTGGTCCGTACTGACCGATTCCAGATCGATCCCAGAGTGGGATCAATGATCTGCCGGAGGAACCCTGGTCCGTACTGACCGATTCCAGATCGATCCCAGAGTGGGATCAATGATCTGCCGGAGGAACCCTGGTCCGTACTGGCCGATTCCAGATCGATCCCAGAGTCGGATCAATGATCTGCCGGAGGAACCCTGGTCCGTACTGGCCGATTCCAGATCGATCCCAGAGTCGGATCAATGATCTCCCGGAGGAACCCTGGTCCGTACTGCCCGATTCCAGATCGATCCCAGAGTCGGATGAATGATCTGCCGGAGGAACCCTGGTCCGTACTGACCGATTCCAGATCGATCCCAGAGTCGGATCAATGATCTGCCGGAGGAACCCTGGTCCGTACTGACCGATTCCAGATCGATCCCAGAGTCGGATCAATGATCTGCCGGAGGAACCCTGGTCCGTACTGACCGATTCCAGATCGATCCCAGAGTCGGATCAATGATCTGCCGGAGGAACCCTGGTCCGTACTGGCCGATTCCAGATCGATCCCAGAGTCGGATCAATGATCTGCCGGAGGAACCCTGGTCCGTACTGGCCGATTCCAGATCGATCTCAGAGTCGGATCAATGATCTGCCGGAGGAACCCTGGTCCGTACTGATCGATTCCAGATCGATCCCAGAGTCGGATCAATGATCTGCTGTGATGAGACCGACTGGCCTCCACTCCCTACAAAACAAAGGACCTCTTCTACCCTCATGGTAGGAAACAGAACTGGACAACCCAGACTGGAAAGACTGACAACAAACCTCCAAAGCGTCTAAATGTGGAAGAGATTTGCAGAACAGATTTCTCCGCTATCGGAGGACTCGGGATCTTTATGGGACGACCATCTATCCCAGGACTGCGAGGTGAGGACTGATAACCGGTCAGAAAGGTAAAGGCCCCACGGGAAAGCTGAAGGCTGAGCCAGAAACTCTGATTATTGGTGATTCTGCTGTAAATGATGTTCAGTGGATGTGTGGAAAGAACATTCTGGAAGCCGTGGCTGATCACCCAAATGTGAGAACCATGGTTCTCCATACAGGGTCACATGATGTGTCCCAGCACCAATCTGAAGTTCTGTAAGAGGACTTTACTGGACTGTTAGACCCAGCGAGTCACATTTTAGTCTACAAAAACTTAAAAAGGTTTTAGTTTAGTTTTAATCAAATAAAAAAGAAGTATTAGTCTTTTAACAAATTAATTTAGGTCAATAATACGTATTATTATCATTGTTTTGTTGTTGGACTTCTGTGCTCGTCATGGACTGTCCATAACGAACACCTTGTTCAGACATAAGAGTGTCCACATGTGCACTTGGCACCAGGACACTCTAGGCTGCAGTTCGATGATCGACTTTGTAGTCGTGTCGTTGACTTGCGGCCGCATGTTCTGGACACTCGGGTGAAGAGAGGGGCGGAGCTGTCAACTGATCACCACCTGGTGGGGAGTTGGCTCAGGTGGTGGGGAAGGATGCCGGTCAGGCCTGGCAGACCCAAGCGTGTTGTGAGGGTCTGCTGGGAACGTCTGGCAGAGTCTCCTGTCAGAAAGAGTTTCAACTCCCATCTCCAGCAGAGCTTCAACTATGTCCCGGGTGAGTTGGGGGACATTGAGTCAGAATGGGCTGTGTTCCGTGCCTCTATTGTTGAGGCGGCCAGCTGCAGCTGTGGCCTTAAGGTCATCGGTGCCTGTCGTGGCGGTAACCCCCGAACTCGTTGGTGGATACTAGCAGTAAGGGATGCCGTCAAGCTGAAGAAGGAGTTCTATTGGGCCTTTTTGGCCTTTGGAGGGAATCCTTCGAAGACCTTCTCAATCCCACCAACACGTCTTCTGATGAGGAAGCAGAGTCTGGGGTAGCTGGTGCTGGCTCGCCTATCTCTGGGGCTGAGGTCGCTGAGGTGGTTAAAAAGCTCCTCAGTGGCAAGGCCCCGGGGATGGATGAGGTCCGCCCAGAGTTTCTTGGATGCTGTAGGGCTGTCTTGGTTGACACGCCTCTACAGCATCACAGGGGACATCGGGGACAGTTCCCCTGGACTGGCAGACTGGGGTGGTGGTCCCCCTCTTCAAAACGGGGGACCGGAGGGTGTGCTCCAACTACAGGGGGATCACACTCCTCAGCCTCCCTGGTAAGGTCTATTCAGGGGTGCTGGAGAGGAGGGGCCGTCGAACCTGTCGCATTGAGGAGGAGAAGTGTGGTTTTCATCCTGGTCGTGGAACAGTGGACCAGCTCTACACCCTCTTCAGGGTCTTTGAGGGGGCATGGGAGTTTGCTCCACCAATCTACATGTGCTTTGTGGACTTGGAGAAGGCATTTGACAGTGTCCACCGGGGACTCCTGTGGGGGGTACACCAGGAGTATGGAGTGCCGGACTCACATGTACGAGCTGTCTGGTCCCTGTACGACTGGTGTCAGAGCTTGGTGCACGTTGCCGGCAGTAAACCAGAATTGTTTCCAGTGCGGGTTGGACTCCGCCAAGGCTGTCCTCTGTCACCGATTCTGTTCATAACCTTTATGGACAGAATTTCTGGGTGCAGCCGAGGTGTTGAGGAGATCTGGTTCGGTGGAGCGGGAGATCGACAGGCGGATCGATGCGGCGTCTGCAGTGATGCGGACTCTGCAAAATAAAAATAGGAGATCTATAAGTTCAACATATAGCAACACATTGTGAGCTTGTTGTTTGGTTATTTTCACAAATTACAAAATTAAAAGGAATGGTTTTAGATTTAGAAGGTTTCCAACCAACAGCAGATACTGTAATTAATTACTCCTAAAAAGCAAAGAGCAACAACATTCTTACTTTGGTAACTGTGGCTTTATTTTGGAGAATTTTCTGAAGTGTAAAACTCCGCTATGAACACACACATGTCCAAAATATGAGCAAAGGATGAGGAACACATGCTCAACGTGACCTGGTCTGCCAGTGGAATGATGATGGATTATAGTTAAAATATGTCCATATATCGTTTCATCGCTTCCACCAAACCCCTTCATCAATGCTGCCGCCATGATTCATCTATAAATGAATAAACTGCTTGTGTGTGTGTGCTGCACGTCTGCTGGTGGGCGTGGCCAAGGTACAGCAGCGTTGCTGATTGACAGATTCCCCTCCAACAGGCAGAAATGTCGTGTTTTTAATGTCGGACAATCTCATCTCATCAACAAAATCTTACAAACGTCTCGTCATGTTTTCTTCATCAGAGCCTTTTTTAGCTCGTCACCGTCTCGTTATCGTCATGACAAAAAGGTTCGTAAACAAAATAAATTTGTCATCGTCATCATTAATGAAAACAGCTGCTCTGAAAGCAGATCTGGGAAACAGCCTGGACAACGCTGGGCTGACTCAGCATATAACTGAGCCTACACACACTAAAGGACACACTCTAGACTTACTGGTATGGAAGGTTTGGACGTTTCCATGGTTACTTTGTCTAATGTGGGCCTGCCTGATCATTACTGTGTTTTCTTTGCGATACGAATCCTGTCAATGGAGGTGATCACAGAACGTGTATAACTGAAAACAGGACTGGGATGTTTAACCAGGTCTTCTCTTTAACACCTGCCCTGTCAGGGCTTCAGCCAATCAGCTTGCTGCTAGTTTTAATGCTAACATGCTAAATATTATGGATGCTGTTGCTCCTGTTAAGGTGAAGGTCGTCTCTGGAAGGAAAAGGTCTCCATGGAGAAATTCCACACTGGTGAAAAATGAAAAAAAAGACTGTCGGAAAGCCGAGCGCAGATGGAGAAAAACATCTAAAGGTTCATTATGACATAAAGAGAAACTTCACTCTTATAACTTACACCTGAGGAAGCAGGACGTCAGACAGGAGACATACTGGTCCATGAAAACCAGTTTAACCACCATGACACAGTTTAATCCATTAACAGCAAAGATCTGGACGACATCTTACGTCAGCTGAACTTCTCCTCTTGCTGCTTGGACATCCTGCCCCCAGGTTTCTTCAAAAAGGTCTCAAGACTCTGGAACCAGATCTGGTCCAGATTGTGAACTGGTCTTTAATTGCAGGTGTCTTCCCAGAACTTCTAAAAACAGCTGTAATCAAGCCTCTGCTAAAAAGGGACAATCTAGACACAAATAAGCAACTACAGGCCGACCTCAAATCTTCTGTTTCTCAGTAAGACCATCTAAAAGTAATTTTTAATCAACTAAATGATTTTTTAACACAAAGCTGCTACGATGTCTTCCAGACAGCACCACAGCACCGAGATGCTCTGACCAAAGTCATTAATGACATAAGTTTGAATACAGATGATGGTAAATGGTCTTGTACTTATACAGCGCTTTTCCAGCCAGTTTGACCACTCAAAGCGCTCTACTTATCACATTCACCCATTCACACACACATTCACACCCCGATAGGCACATCGGGAGGCAACGTGGGGTTAAGTGTCTTGCCCAAGGACACTTCGGCATGTAGTCAGAGGAAGCCTGGAATCGATCCGCCGACCTTCCGGTCGAAAGACGACTGCTCCTCCACCTGAGCTACAGCCGCCCCTGATGGAAAAATGTCAGTCTTAGTCTTACTGGACCTCAGTGCTGCATTTGATACAGTCGACCACAATATATTACTTAAAAGACTGGAGAACTGGGTGGCCTCTCTGGTACGGGTTTAAATCTTATTTAGAGAACAGGATGTACTTTGTGTCAGTAGGTAACTTTACATCTGAGCAGACAAGAATTACATGTGGAGTTCCCCAAGGTTCCATCCTGGGGCCTCTTCTGTTTAACATCTACATGCTCCCACTGGTACAGGTCATAAAGAACAACATTAGTTACCATAGCTACGCAGATGACACACAGGTATATATTACAATGTCACCAGGAGACCGAGGCCCCGTACAGGCTCTTGGTAAATGTATTGAGGAGATTAATGACTGGATGTGTCTGAACTTTCTTCAGTTAAACAAAAACTAAACTGAGGTAATGGTCTTAAATTAAAGGGTCACCACAGAGCTTCAGTCTATACCTGACCTAAACTTTGAGAACCACATGAAGGGAACCACAAAGTCAGCCTACTATCAGCTTAAGAACATATCAAGGGTAAAAGATCTGGTGTCTCAGCAGGACCTGGAAAAACTAGTCCAGCTTCCATCTTTAGTCGGCTTGATTATTGTAACAGTGTTTTTACAGGTTCTACCTAAAACATCAGTCAGACACCTGCAGCTGATCCAGAACTCTGCTGCTCCAGTCCTCACTAAGACCAAGAAAGTGGACCACATCAGTCCAGCTCTGAGGTCTTTACACTGGCTGCTGGTCCGTCAGAGGATAGACTTTAAAGTTCTGCTGCTGGTCTAGAAAGCTCTGAATGGTTTAGGACCAACATACATCAGAGACCTCTCGACCCAGTATGAACCTACCAGAACCCTCAGGTCATCTGGATCCAGGTTCTTATCAGTTCCAGAGTCAGAACCAGACATGGAGAAGCTGCATTCAGCTTCTATGTTCCACATGTCTGGAACAAACTCCCAGAAAGCCTCAGATCAGCTGAAACACTCATTTTATTTAGATCCAGGTTAAAGACCCACCTGTTCTCTGCTGCTGGACTAGTTTTTATTTAGATCCAGGTTAAAGACCCACCTGTTCTCTGCTGCTGGACTAGTTTTTATTTAGATCCAGGTTAAAGACCCACCTGTTCTCTGCTGCTGGACTAGTTTTTATTTAGATCCAGGTTAAAGACCCACCTGTTCTCTGCTGCTGGACTAGTTTTTATTTAGATCCAGGTTAAAGACCCACCTGTTCTCTGCTGCATGGACTAGTTTTTATTTAGATCCAGGTTAAAGACCCACCTGTTCTCTGCTGCTGGACTAGTTTTTATTTAGATCCAGGTTAAAGACCCGCCTGTTCTCTGCTGCTGGACTAGTTTTTATTTAGATCCAGGTTAAAGACCCACCTGTTCTCTGCTGCTGGACTAGTTTTTATTTAGATCCAGGTTAAAGACCCACCTGTTCTCTGCTGCTGGACTAGTTTTTATTTAGATCCAGGTTAAAGACCCACCTGTTCTCTGCTGCTGGACTAGTTTTTATTTAGATCCAGGTTAAAGACCCACCTGTTCTCTGCTGCTGGACTAGTTTTTATTTAGATCCAGGTTAAAGACCCACCTGTTCTCTGCTGCTGGACTAGTTTTTATTTAGATCCAGGTTAAAGACCCACCTGTTCTCTGCTGCTGGACTAGTTTTTATTTAGATCCAGGTTAAAGACCCACCTGTTCTCTGCTGCTGGACTAGTTTTTATTTAGATCCAGGTTAAAGACCCCCCTGTTCTCTGCTGCTGGACTAGTTTTTATTTAGATCCAGATTAAAGACCCGCCTGTTCTCTGCTGCTGGACTAGTTTTTATTTAGATCCAGGTTAAAGACCCGCCTGTTCTCTGCTGCTGGACTAGTTTTTATTTAGATCCATGTTAAAGACCCGCCTGTTCTCTGCTGCTGGACTAGTTTTTATTTAGATCCAGGTTAAAGACCCGCCTGTTCTCTGCTGCTGGACTAGTTTTTATTTAGATCCAGGTTAAAGACCCACCTGTTCTCTGCTGCTGGACTAGTATTTATTTAGATCCAGGTTAAAGACCCACCTGTTCTCTGCTGCTGGACTAGTTTTTATTTAGATCCAGGTTAAAGACCCACCTGTTCTCTGCTGCTGGACTAGTTTTTATTTAGATCCAGGTTAAAGACCCACCTGTTCTCTGCTGCTGGACTAGTTTTTATTTAGATCCAGGTTAAAGACCCACCTGTTCTCTGCTGCTGGACTAGTTTTTATTTAGATCCAGGTTAAAGACCCACCCGTTCTCTGCTGCTGGACTAGTTTTTATTTAGATCCAGGTTAAAGACCCACCTGTTCTCTGCTGCTGGACTAGTTTTTATTTAGATCCAGGTTAAAGACCCACCTGTTCTCTGCTGCTGGACTAGTTTTTATTTAGATCCAGGTTAAAGACCCACCTGTTCTCTGCTGCTGGACTAGTTTTTATTTAGATCCAGGTTAAAGACCCACCTGTTCTCTGCTGCTGGACTAGTTTTTATTTAGATCCAGGTTAAAGACCCACCTGTTCTCTGCTGCTGGACTAGTTTTTATTTAGATCCAGGTTAAAGACCCACCTGTTCTCTGCTGCATGGACTAGTTTTTATTTAGATCCAGGTTAAAGACCCACCTGTTCTCTGCTGCTGGACTAGTTTTTATTTAGATCCAGGTTAAAGACCCACCTGTTCTCTGCTGCTGGACTAGTTTTTATTTAGATCCAGGTTAAAGACCCACCTGTTCTCTGCTGCTGGACTAGTTTTTATTTAGATCCAGGTTAAAGACCCACCTGTTCTCTGCTGCTGGACTAGTTTTTATTTAGATCCAGGTTAAAGACCCACCTGTTCTCTGCTGCATGGACTAGTTTTTATTTAGATCCAGGTTAAAGACCCACCTGTTCTCTGCTGCTGGACTAGTTTTTATTTAGATCCAGGTTAAAGACCCACCTGTTCTCTGCTGCATGGACTAGTTTTTATTTAGATCCAGGTTAAAGACCCACCTGTTCTCTGCTGCATGGACTAGTTTTTATTTAGATCCAGGTTAAAGACCCACCTGTTCTCTGCTGCTGGACTAGTTTTTATTTAGATCCAGGTTAAAGACCCGCCTGTTCTCTGCTGCTGGACTAGTTTTTATTTAGATCCAGGTTAAAGACCCGCCTGTTCTCTGCTGCTGGACTAGTTTTTATTTAGATCCAGGTTAAAGACCCACCTGTTCTCTGCTGCTGGACTAGTTTTTATTTAGATCCAGATTAAAGACCCGCCTGTTCTCTGCTGCTGGACTAGTTTTTATTTAGATCCAGGTTAAAGACCCGCCTGTTCTCTGCTGCTGGACTAGTTTTTATTTAGATCCAGGTTAAAGACCCGCCTGTTCTCTGCTGCTGGACTAGTTTTTATTTAGATCCAGGTTAAAGACCCGCCTGTTCTCTGCTGCTGGACTAGTTTTTATTTAGATCCAGGTTAAAGACCCACCTGTTCTCTGCTGCTGGACTAGTATTTATTTAGATCCAGGTTAAAGACCCACCTGTTCTCTGCTGCTGGACTAGTTTTTATTTAGATCCAGGTTAAAGACCCACCTGTTCTCTGCTGCTGGACTAGTTTTTATTTAGATCCAGGTTAAAGACCCACCTGTTCTCTGCTGCTGGACTAGTTTTTATTTAGATCCAGGTTAAAGACCCACCTGTTCTCTGCTGCTGGACTAGTTTTTATTTAGATCCAGGTTAAAGACCCACCTGTTCTCTGCTGCTGGACTAGGTTTTATTTAGAGTCCAGATCTGGATGTACATGAAATGTGTGTACAAATACATTTCCTTACCTTCTTTAAGTCTCTGGTTCTGATGATGCTCCTGTGTCTTCCAGCTGAACCCTACGTCAGGCTGTACTCCACCACGCCCCCTGCTGGTCGCCATCCCGCCATGTTGGTCTGCAGAGTCTACGACTTCTACCCTAAAACCATCAGAGTCAGCTGGCTCAGAGACGGACAGGAAGTCACCTCTGATGTCACTTCCACCGATGAGATGGAGGACGGTGATTGGTACTACCAGATCCACTCCCACCTGGAGTACACACCCAGGTGAGTCCAGATTCAGGTCTCGAGCTGGATCAGGATCTTAATGATATATCAGGTTCATCATGGTTTTCAGCACCATGAAGTGGTCTATTCGTTCTGTGCTGCATCACCATGGCAACAGATGCAGAAAAACTAACTTGATCTGGAGCAGGTTCAAGTATCCAGACTGGCAGTGAAGGAGAACCACTCAAGGTCCCTAAGCAAGATTCCAAGACTGGAATCTAAAAACTATCAAAACAGGATTTACCAGGGTTCTACCTGGTTTCTACCTGGTTTCTACCTGGTTTCTATCAGGGTTCTAACAGGGTTCTACCTGGTTTCTACCTGGTTTCTATCAGGGTTCTAACAGGGTTCTACCTGGTTTCTACCTGGTTTCTATCGGGGTTCTTACAGGGTTCTAACAGGGTTCTAACAGGGTTCTAACAGGGTTCCAGAGTTTCTGGACTTCGTGGTTCAGTTTCATGTCAGTGACGTTGGTTTGTGTTGGTGCAGGTCTGGAGAGAAGATCGCCTGTAAGGTGGAACACGCCAGCCTGAAGGAACCTCTGATAAAGGACTGGGGTAAATACCTGTCTGGTTCTACACCTGTCTGATCTACACCTGTCTGGTTCTACACCTGTCTGATTTACACCTGTATGATCTACACCTGTCTGGTTCTACACCTGTCTGATCTACACCTGTCTGGTTCTACACCTGTCTGGTTCTACACCTATCTGATTATACACCTATCTGGTTCTACACCTATCTGATCTAGACCTGTCTGGTTCTACACCTGTCTAATCTACACCTGTCTGATTCTACACCTGTCTGATCTACACCTGTCTGGATCTACACCTGTCTGATCTACACCTGTCTGGTTCTACACCTGTCTGGTTCTACACCTATCTGATTATACACCTATGTGGTTCTACACCTGTCTGGTTCTACACCTGTCTTATCTACACCTGTCTGGTTCTACACCTGTCTAATCTACACCTGTCTGATCTACACCTGTCTGGTTCTACACCTGTCTGGTTCTACACCTGTCTGGTTCTACACCTATCTGATTATACACCTATGTGGTTCTACACCTGTCTGGTTCTACACCTATCTGATCTACACCTGTCTGGTTCTACACCTGTCTGGTTCTACACCTATCTGATCTACACCTGTCTGGTTCTACACCTGTCTGGTTCTACACCTATCTGATCTACACCTGTCTGGTTCTACACCTGTCTGGTTCTACACCTATCTGATTATACACCTATCTGGTTCTACACCTATCTGATCTAGACCTGTCTGGTTCTACACCTGTCTAATCTACACCTGTCTGATTCTACACCTGTCTGATCTACACCTGTCTGGTTCTACACCTGTCTGATCCACACCTGTCTGATCTACAACTGTCTGATCTACACCTGTCTGGATCTACACCTATCTGATTCTACACCTATCTGGTTCTACACCTATCTGATCTAGACCTGTCTGGTTCTACACCTGTCTAATCTACATCTGTCTGATCCATACCTGTCTGATCTACACCTGTCTGATCCATACCTGTCTGATCTACACCTGTCTGGATCTACACGTGTCTGATCTACACCTGTCTGGTTCTACACCTGTATGATCTACACCTGTCTGGTTCTACACCTGTCTGATCCACACCTGTCTGGTTCTACACCTGTCTGATCCACACCTGTCTGGTTCTACACCTGTCTGGTTCCACACCTTTCTGGATCTACACTTGTCTTATCTACACCTGTCTGGTTCTACACCTGTCTGGTTCTACACCTGTCTGATCTACACGTGTCTGATCTACACCTGTCTGGTTCTACACCTGTCTGATCTACACCTGTCTGATCTACACCTGTCTGGTTCTACACCTGTCTGTTCCACACCTGTCTGGTTCTACACCTGTCTGGTTCTACACCTGTCTGATCTACACCTGTCTGGTTCTACACCTGTCTGATCTACACCTGTCTGATCCACACCTGTCTGGTTCTACACCTGTCTGGTTCTACACCTGTCTGATCTACACCTGTCTGGATCTACACGTGTCTGATCTACACCTGTCTGGTTCTACACCTGTCTGATCCACATCTGTCTCATCTACACCTGTCTGATTCTACACCTATCTTATCTACACCTGTCTGGTTCTACACCTGTCTAATCTACACCTGTTTGGTTCTACACCTGTCTGTTCCACACCTGTCTGATCTACACCTTTCTGGTTCTACACCTGTCTGATCCACACCTCTCTGATCTACACCTCTCTGATCTACATCTGTCTGATCCACACCTCTCTGATCTACACCTGTCTGTTCTACACCTGTCTGGTTCTACACTTGTCTGGTTCTACACCTGTCTGATCTACACCTCTCTGATCTACACCTGTCTGTTCTACACCTGTCTGATCTACACCTGTCTGGTTCTACACTTGTCTGGTTCTACACCTGTCTGATCTACACCTCTCTGGATCTACACTTGTCTTATCTACACCTGTCTGGTTCTACACCTGTCTGATCCACACCTGTCTGGTTCTACACCTGTCTGGTTCTATACCTGTCTGATCTACACCTGTCTGGATCTACACGTGTCTGATCTACACCTGTCCGGTTCTACACCTGTCTGGTCCACATCTGTCTTATCTACACCTGTCTGGATCTACACCTGTCTCGTTCTACACCTGTCTAATCTACACCTGTCTGGTTCTACACCTGTCTGTTCCACACCTGTCTGATCTACACCTTTCTGGTTCTACACCTCTCTGATCTACACCTCTCTGATCCACACCTGTCTGTTCTACACCTGTCTGATCTACACCTGTCTGGTTCTACACTTGTCTGGTTCTACACCTGTCTGATCTACACCTCTCTGGATCTACACTTGTCTTATCTACACCTGTCTGGTTCTACACCTCTCTGATCCACACCTGTCTGTTCTACACCTGTCTGATCTACACCTGTCTGGTTCTACACTTGTCTGGTTCTACACCTGTCTGATCTACACCTCTCTGGATCTACACTTGTCTTATCTACACCTGTCTGGTTCTACACCTGTCTGATCCACACCTGTCTGGTTCTACACCTGTCTGGTTCTATACCTGTCTGATCTACACCTGTCTGGATCTACACGTGTCTGATCTACACCTGTCTGGTTCTACACCTGTCTGGTCCACATCTGTCTTATCTACACCTGTCTGATTCTACACCTGTCTTATCTACACCTGTCTGGTTCTACACCTGTCTGTTCCACACCTGTCTGATCTACACCTGTCTGGTTCTACACCTGTCTGATCCAAACCTCTCTGATCTACACCTGTCTGATCCACACCTCTCTGATCTACACCTGTCTGTTCTACACCTGTCTGATCTACACCTCTCTGGATCTACACTTGTCTTATCTACACCTGTCTGGTTCTACACCTGTCTGATCCACACCTGTCTGGTTCTACACCTGTCTGATTCTATACCTGTCTGATCTACACCTGTCTGGATCTACACGTGTCTGATCTACACCTGTCTCGTTCTACACCTGTCTGGTTCTACACCTGTCTGATCTACACCTGTCTGGATCTACACCTGTCTGGTTCTACACCTGTCTGATCCACACCTCTCTGATCTACACCTGTCTGATCCACACCTCTCTGATCTACACCTGTCTGTTCTACACCTGTCTGGTTCTACACCTGTCTGATCCACACCTGTCTGGTTCTACACCTGTCTTATCTACACCTGTCTGGTTCTACACCTGTCTGATCTACACCTGTCTGTTTCTACACCTGTCTAATCCACACCTCTCTGATCTACACCTGTCTGGTTCTACATCTGTCTGTTCTACACCTGTCAGATCTACACCTGTCTGATCTACACCTGTCTGGTTCTACATCTGTCTGTCTCACCTGTGTGTCCTCAGACCCGTCCATGCCTGAGTCAGAAAGAAACAAGATCGCCGTCGGAGCCTCAGGACTGATCCTGGGTCTGATCTTATCTCTGGCTGGATTCATCTACTACAGGAGGAATGCCCGAGGTTAGACCAGTTTAAAACCAGTTCTGATTAATTTAAAACCAGTTCAGTTCAGTTTAAACTAGTTTACCCCAGTTCAGATCAGGTTAAGCTGGTTTAAAACCCCTTCAGACCAGTTTAGAGCAGTTTAAAACCAATACAGTCTAGTTTAAAACCAGTTCTGACCAGGTTAAACTACTAAGGAGGACGTTCAGAGAGAGACGGATACCACCTCAATGTTCCACCCAACCACAGGAAGTCATTCCTACCTGCAGCCATCACACTGTACACCTCCTCCATATAACATCCACTGTTATACTTTTACTTTTTACTGTCGTACTGATGATACTGTACATAGTACTCACTGCAGGACTGATCCTGGACCTGTTTATTTAGATTATTGTAACTAACTTTGATTATCCTTTCTTATTTGGTAGGAGCGACTGTGTGCACACAGTTCCCTCTGGGATTCTGGTTCTAACTCTGATTTAAACTAGTTTTAAACCAGTTCTTCTTCTAAAACTAACCTGTTATCCAGCAGAACAAAGAAGAATCAGTACAAACCACAAATAAACTTCACATCATTTACTTTAAAGCTGATCATCCTGCATGTCTGTGTTGTTACTGCAGCATGAAAACCGCTGGTCCTGGAAGGAAAGGGGATCTGGACAGGGATCCTTTATCCAGATAAATCCAGTTGTATCCGGTTGGGTCTCAGTTGTGTTGAGTTGGATGTTACTTAGAAGAAGGAGGCCGGTTCCTTCTCTCTGGGTTAGTGATGTTAGCAGCGAGGCTAACCAAGCAGCAGGAGGTTTTCATTTACTTTTTATTTTATTTTTTTAAACAAAAAACAAAAAAGGACAAAAACAACAAAACAAAAACACATTTAGCTTTTTTTTTTATTCTTAATCTAAAACCTAAAACCGGATAATAAACCGTTATATAATTTCCCGTTTTGGTCTCAAGTATCCTGGAGGTGGGATCCATCAGAGGTCTGGTTGGAGGGGAGGCAGAATGAAGGAAGTCCAGGGGGGTCATCCTGAAGCTGGGGAGGTTGGTGGGCGTGGCTTCCTGGAAAGGAAGTTAGTTCCCTTTCACAGTAAAAGCGTGTTTTATCTAGAGATGGAGACTTGGTCCTGAGGTCCCAACAACGACTCGGACTTCAACCAGTAAAAGAACCAGTCTAGAAGATGTTAACGCAGACGGTCAGAACCCGTTAAACCACCATCAGACCACTTCAGTCCAGTTTCAGAGTCTCTCCAGACCACTTTGGACCAGTTTTCTATGTTCAGCCTCAGTTTAAACTCATCAGGCCAGTTTAGTCTAAACCAGTTCAGGAGAGTCTGAACCAGGTCAGGAGAGTCTGAACCAGGTCAGGAGAATCTGAACCAGTTCAGGAGAGTCTGAACCAGTTCAGGAGAGTCTGAACCAGTTCAGGAGAGTCTGAACCAGGTCAGTATTTGTTCATTCTGTCTCTTCTCTTTTTCTCAGGTCGTATTCTGGTTCCCTCTATTTGAGACTGGATCCTGGTCCTGGTCCTGGTCCCGGTCCTGGTCCCGGTTCCAGTCCTGGTCGTGGTCCTGGTTCTGATTCCAGTCCTGATCCTGGTCCTGATCCTGGTCCCAGTCCCGGTCCTGGTCCCAGTCCCGGTCCTTGTGTGACGACTCATCCAGACCTTTGGACTGAACCAGGACGGTTGTACAGGTTCTACCAGGTTTTGTACATATGCTCCTCATCTTATCAGCTGGATTTCCTGGTTTCCAGGTCACTCAGAAACATCCGGATTAGTTCAGGTTTAGTGGTTTTTATCAGCCACGCTTGATGGTCTCTTTTCTGACCATAAATGGTTCCTTCTAAACCTTGAACGACCAGCTTTCTGGTAAAACCACATGTATTTACACAACCTGAACATCTCTGAAACTTTCATTTATTCATTTCAAATTTCCTCCAAAACAGAAACACAAGCAGGTCCACAAACATTTTACTCATCCAGAATTAATCATCTGATCCATGACTGAAGCTCTGGCTTACTACACCTTTATTATTCCTCCTCTACCTGCAGATATTCCCACTGGCAGCACGTCAGCTCATTTAACTACGCAGGATCTGAAAACGTCCTATGGCTGCAGGAAGTCGGGACTCGTCCTTCTGATGGAGAACCCTGTTGATGATATTGAGACCTTCTGTGAAGACCCAGCCAGTCGTTAAAGGCTGTGATCAGGACTGTTTTTACAGGACTGTTAATCTTCAGAGACCCTGGGAGTGAAAAGATTGTAGGAACACATGAAAGGACTTTATTTTCTTCTTCTGTGGTCGGTCAGTGTGAACCTCCCTCCAGGGGTCCAGCACCAGAGACCGTTGTTTCCAGGGGGACGGGCGATGTAAGGATGTGTCCTGAGACTGGACTTCTAACATTGTCAGCTGGCCTGTGTGTTAACGTGTCTTCTGGTTGTGTTTGAACTCAGTAAACAGCTGTGTCTTCTCACCGATCTGTGTGTCTGTCGTTCATGTGAGGAATTTTCCTAACGTTAGCCTGACCCTGAGCAGGCTAGCTCTGGTGCATCGGTTACCATGGTTACTCAGCAGGTATTCCCATAAGCCACGCTGATGGAACAGAACTGGATCCCTAATGAGCCAGACTTACCAAGAAAAGCCTGGCTTTCCCTTCATTCAGCTTCATGGAAAACCTCCCTGCAGACCTTCCCAGGATCTGATTACCAACCACCGTCCTCATTCCTCACAATCAACCCGCCTCCGGTTAAACATTTACTCTTCTATGGATGAATTTCTGGATCATCACAGTTACACAAACATTTCCCCGTTTAGTTTGTTCTGGATTTTATAATTTCTAAATTTAGTGTTTCGGTTGAATACAGTTTTTAATGCTGGTGGAACCGAACTATGTAACAATTATTAGTCTTTATAAGGAAAAACAGAGTTTAGGATGCACATAAAACCTTTAACCTTAGAAAAACTCTCAATCAGTCCAGACAGAAGCTGCGTTTCCATTACAGTATTTCACTAAATAAAAACGACATTTCTAATATTCGATAAAGTGCAGTTGTGATTTGCAGGTGTTTCCAACTCTTATTAATAGAAGGTTAAATTTTGACATAGATAATCCAATCATAGATCCAGAAGGCAGATTTATAATAGTTACATTATCTATTAAAAATGTTAAGTTATGTATTGTAAATATATCTGGTCCAAATGTAGATGATCCTCCTTCTTTCACTCCCTCTTCGCCTCTATGGTCACTCAGATAACACACTAATTATAGGAGGTGATTTTAACATTATACTGGACAAACATAGTACCACAGGAGCTCATCGAGTCTGGAAATCCTCAGAAACTGTAAAACATGAAGGATTTTGGTCTCTGTGATGCTTGACGCTCTCTCCATCCCACACTAAGAGAATACACCTTCTTCTCTTCAGTTCACCATTCCTATTCTAGATTAGATTATTTCTTAACTAGCAGCTCGCTGATGAATGACATGTCAGAAATCAAGATCCATCCTATTAGCATTAGTGATCATGCACCAGTATCATTCACTCTGAGAAGTAAGAGCAATAAACCAGCAACTAGAAACTGGAGATTTAATACGTCATTATAGTAGACTTAGAACTCAGAATTAAATCCTTAGAGGAGCTTACCATGTCTCCCCAGAAGAACACACACTGAATGCTATAAGGAAAGCTAAACTTGAACTTAATGAAATAATAGATAAAAAGACGCAATTCTTGGTGCAAAGACTTCGCTTGGAGAATTTTGAGCATGGAAACAAATCTGGAAGGTTCCTGGCTAATCAGTTAAAAACAAAGAAGGAGAAAACAACCATCTCCTCTGTCAGAGATCCAGAAGGAAACATCAGCCACGACCCTGACAAGATAAATAACACTTTCAAAGAATTCTATAAAACATTATACATCACAACTAACTACAACAGACGACAATATTGATAAATTTCTTAGTAACATTAATCTTCCAAAATTAAAACATGAAGATAAAATGGTCTTGGATTCCCCCCTTTCAGTCAGCGAACTCCAAGAAGCTCTCCAGCATATGCCCAACAATAAAGCTCTGGGTCCAGATGGTCCAGGTCTAGATGACCCAGGTCCAGACGTTCCAGGTCCAGATGGTCCAGGTCCAGATGGTTACCCAGCAGAATTCTACAAAGAATTCTGGACAATGCAGGCACCCACCTTCTACAATATGATATTAGAAATAAGGGAAAAACAAAAAATACCTTCAAATATGAACCTAGCCAATATTACTCTACTATTAAAACCAGGTAAAGACCCGACACTTCCATCCAGTTACCGTCCAATTTCATTAATAAATGTAGATCTCAACATAATTAGCAAAGCTTTGGCCAGAAGGATAGAAAAAATAACCCCTCTAATAATACATCCTGACCAAACAGGCTTTATTAAAGGTAGACATTCCTCTACTAACATGCGTAGATTAATTAACATCATAGATTATTCTACTCTACATAACCTGGAATCCACAGTAATTTCTTTAGACGCAGAAAAAGCGTTTGACCGAGTAAACTGGAAATTTTTATTTGCAACGTTAAACAAATTTGGGTTTGGGTCATCTTACATAGATTGGATAAAAATATTATATAACAACCCAAATGCATGTGTGAAGACCAATGATCAAACCTCTCCAAGCTTCTGTTTACAGAGAGGAACCAGACAGGGCTGCCCACTCTCTCCATCACTCTTTGCTATTTTTATTGAACCCCTAGCTGCTGCCATAAGACAAAATAAAGAGATTAAAGGAATCCATGCCAAAAATATAGAACACAAGATAAGTCTTTATGCTGAGATGTATTACTTTTTCTCCAGAACTCACCGACATCTCTCCCCCAGACAATCATACTTATTAACATATTCTCATCAATATCTGACTACTCTATTAACTGGTCTAAGACTATTATTATGCCCATCAGCTGTGGCCTACAAAACACACCCAATACTACAATACAGTCTGGAAACATTAGATATCTAGGCATAAACATTTCCCCCAGGTTATCAGAACTAACAAAGCTAAATTATGTCCAGCTACTTAAAGCAATAGAGGATGATCTCTCACGGTGGAGGCGCTTACCCATATCACTCATGGGGAGGGTTGCCACAGTTAAAATGATGGTTCTATCTAAAGTAAACTACCTGTTTTCAATGATACCCACTAAACCATCCTCCAGCTGGTTTAAGTCACTGGACTCACACATATCTAAATTTTTATGGAAAAACAAGCCATCACGTATCAGTCTAAAAACTTTACAACAGACTAAAGATAGAGGCGGATTGGAGCTACCCAACTTTAATCATGTTTTCTTAGCTAACAAGCTGCAGTATATCTCCAAATGGCTTAAACCTAGCAGTCTGGATGAATCATGGTTAGATGTAGAGCAAGCATTGTGTGAGGATGTGTTTATCTCTGACCTGCTATTCATCAGCTCAACCATCCAAACACATAAGTGTTTTAAAAGCATCAATATCAGTTCCTCCTTAGTGGCTTGGTGGGATTTTCTAAAAATAACCAAATCCTCACTTTTTCCATGTAAGTTTACATCCCTCTGGAACAACCCTGACATCCTGCAAAACAAAAAGCTGATCAATTTCACTCAATGGAAAAATAAAGGAATAAAACAGAACATATAATAGAAAATGGAAACTTCTTATCATTTAATATTCTCACTTCACAATATGGAATCAGTAGCAAAACATTTTTAGAATATCACCAGCTTAAATCTATTATATGTAAAAAATATACCATTAATCAATTAAACTTACAGCTACCTATTAGGGTGGCAGAATTCATGAATCTCAATGCCCCAAAGCTATTATCAAAAACATATAGACTATTATCTAAACTAGAAGACTCAATCTGTCTTCCAACTTCAAAATGGGAGGGTGACTTATCCAGTAACTTTAATAAAGATAAATGGTCACAAATATGTTTAAACACCTTTAAAATGACTAAAAATTCAAATATGCAACTAATACAATTCAAAATTCTGCATAGAACTCATTATACAGGACAAAGGTTGTTCAGGATGGGTCTGTCACAATCAAACATCTGTACACACTGCAATGAAAACACACCAGATGACTACCTCCATGCCTTGTGGTCCTGCACACCTGTCCGCAGGTTCTGGCTTCAGGTATGTGTGGACATGTCAACATGGTTTAAATGTAATATTCCTACAATCCCCGCACTATGTCTACTAGGTGACGTGGGTGACATTAATATGGAAATTAGCTCTGCACACATGATACGCACAGCATTATGCATCGCAAAGAAAACTATCCTTGTGAACTGGAAAACCAAAAATAATCTGTGTATTCAGCAGTTTAGGAATCTCTTAGTTGACCACATCAGTAATGAGACAATGTCTGCCTCCTTAAAGAACTATTTAGCTGAATCTCATTCCTTCTGGTCCCCTGTGCTTAGCTCCATCACTTAGTGTAGGTGGAGGACTGTGACCTCGTTGCTATGGGGGTTTGAGAAATGGCCGGGAGTGACTGGTGGTTGCGGGTTCTTTGTGGTTGCCCGTGATGCGGGACCGGGCTGCTCTGCGGTGGGGGTGGCTCTGAGTCTGGCCCCGTCGGGGGCTGTGGGGGCCAGCGGTTGGAGTTGCCTCGTGGCGGGGGGTGAGGCCACTGGTGGTGCCTGGGTTGGTGGGCGTTGGTCCTGGGCCGGGCGGCCGAGCTATTCCGGGGCGGGCTGGGTGGGGGTTCTGGGCTCTGGTGCCCGGGGGTGGTCCTCCTCCCTCCAGGGTGGTGGGCTCCGTGTGTGCCTGGGGTCTGGGCCTGCCCGGATGTGCTGCCGTGGTGTGGGTTGGTGCATGCCCTGGTGTCTGGTTGACACCCTGGGACCCGGGGTGTGGCCCGGGGGCAGGGGGGGTGTGGGGGTTTGAAGGAGGGCTGAGTGGGATTCGGGGGATTATAGGGGGAGGTGCTGGGGTGTGAGAAAGGGATGCTTGTATGTTGTGTGTGTGTGTGTCTATACTTTGGATGTTTGTGTGAATGGGGGGTGTGTTTGTGTGCGTGCGTATGCATGTGTTAGGATGAGTGGGGGTGTGTCTGGGGAGTGAGAGTGGGAGGGTTGGATGCTGTGCGAGTGTTTATATTTTTTGGGAGGGGCTGAGGGGGCATATGTGAGTTAGGAGTGGGAGTGTGCAAGGAAATAGGTGTGTTCATGTGTTTCTGTGTGTGGTTGGGGCGTGGTTAAGTGCACTTGTGGGGGGGGGCCTGGGCGGGCCTGGGGGTGGTGGGCCGTGGGTCTGCCGCTGTCCCCATCCTCTCATTCCCCATTAGGGGCGTGGGAGGGTGGGAACTTTCTGGGGTGGGTGGTGGCTCACTGGCTGTGGTCCCTGGGTGGCCCGGTCGTGGGGGGCGGCCTCTCCTGGCCTGTCCTGCCCTGGGGGGCCTCCTGGGGAGCAGGGGTGCCTAATGCCACTAAAGGCTCATCATCCAGAGGGAAGTTTGCTTCCCTCTGGACCAGTGGTGTAGTCTACGTGATACGCAGGTATACGCCGTATACCCACTAGAAAATGTCACAAATTTCCGTATAACCGCTGAAAAATGCGCAAAGATACGTATCAGCGGGGATTTGTCACATAACGTTCACTTTCCTTCCTGCTGTCACTGCTTTACGAAGTGAACAAGTTTGGACCATAGGGGCTTCCGTCAAGCGTGACGAAGTGGACTCGACACTAATGGAAGGAGGGAAATTGTATGACAGGCGCCATACCGTTTGTTAATAAATGCTGAACCAACGCTAGTTAGTGGAGAAGGAGAGAAAAAAAATGAAAAGAAAACAAAGCCAAATAACACTACTTCAGTGTTTCAGCAAGTCGGGTGTGTGCTCTAATAATACTGCCGCTTCCGGGGACACTACAGCTGCAGCAGCTAATGCTAACTCTTTGGAAAAGGAGTCTGAACGTGAGGAGGTTGGAGCCACAACTTCATCTGATAGCGGAGAAGCGGAGCCTGCTGACAGCGTCTTACTTGGTAAGTGAAAACCAACCCGTGCATATTATATTAATAGTTATCAGTACCACTGTTCTTACAACAAATGATTGACACATTTGAATTCATGTAAAACGAGCTAACTGGCAGGTTTAGCTGAAGTTACGAGGTGCGGCTGCTAATGTAAACCTACGTTCATGTGTGTTGTAGACGAGAACTCAACCAGCCCTGTGGAGTGAGAGTCAGGCAAGAGAATTTAAAAACAGACATGCTTGGTTAGAATGGAGAAACGGAAAGTTAGGTAAATATTAAACTAGATTTTAGGCTGTTAAAATGTGTTTTATTTATTTATTTTATTTGGTACCATTTAGCTGATGTGTACAGCACTTTGTTGCAGCTGTAGTTGTTTTAAAACGCTTTATAAATAAAGTTGAGTTGAGTTGCAAAGTTAATGTTATATTAAAATGTTAATATCCCATTCAGAGAAATGCTATTGAAACATAAAAGAATTTGTTGACATCATAAAGGTCCATTAATTAAGATATGGTGTAAACCGTTAAATGACGCATATGTTTGATGTATTGTGACATTAAGCTATTGAAATAGTGGGATTTTTGTCTCCTTTAGTCAACTTTTCAGGCATTTTTTAAAACCCATGTTTGAAGATAGTGAACAGTTCATTAGTAGATTATGGCCTGTTAAGCAGGTCCTAACATTAATATAGATACGTTTTAATGTGTTAAATTAATTATCAATGTTTTTGTTTGCCTCCAGGTTGTGCCGTTTGCAGTGCAACAAAATCAACAGGCATCCTCACAGAGAAAAGGGTGTCTACGTCTGAGGAGTGGGTGTCCTTTAAAATCCAGTCCTCTTGCACAAGTGACAGACAAACAGCCTTAGCATCCTTTAGGAACAAAATCCGGCGACATGAGACATCTAGGGCACATGAAATAGCCCAGGAGCTTACTGAAAAAGGCAAAAGGAATTTACTTGGAAACATGGTGAGAACTGCATCAGAAACTGTGCTAGCTGAGACTGATGCTGTATTCAGAACAGCATATTATCTCGCTAAGATGAACCGGCCGTTCACTGATCATTATGATCTCATTGAACTTCAGCAAAGAAATGGTATCAACAGGCACTAGTTTGCACTCAAGGTACAGTTCCACAGCAATTGTGCAACATATAGCAAAGGAGATGCAGGAACAAATGGTTGACAGTATAGTGTCTTCTTCAAGCAAATTGTCTGTTCTGATTGATGAGGCTACATCTCTCAGCCACAAATCTGCCATGATTGTCTATGTGAAAGCCTCTACAGATGGAGCTACTCCTGAATTTTTGTTTCTTGATTTGGCTGAGCTGGAAAGCCAAAGAGCAGCAGGCATTGAGGAGGCTCTGTTGAATGGCTTCAAAAGAAGTGGGTCTCATTTGTTTCTGATGGTGCCAGTGTGATGCTAGGCAAAAACACTGGTGTGGCAACTAGGCTGACTGAAAGATACCCCAACCTTTTCACATGGCACTGCATGATGAAGTTCAGGCAGTCAACCACTTCAAGGTGTTCATGGAGAAGATCCACAATCTCTACAGTCAGTCCAATAAGAATGCAAGGGAACTTCAGGAGGCAGCACAAGAAGTGGGCTCACAAGTCCTGAGTATCGGCAGGGTTTTAAGCACACGATGGGTGGCCAGCAGCTTCCGTTCTGTAAAGGCTGTGTGGAGGTCATATGAAGCAGAAGACAAAACAAGAAACAGCAAAGAGAGACAAACTTACAGAGGCCTGGCACGTCGTATGCAAAGCAAGGAATTTCTGTGTGATCTTGGACTCATGTACGATGTACTGTCTGAACTTTCAAACCTGTCTCAGCAGCTCCAGGCGCAGTCGGTCACGCTGCTGAAAGCAGATAAGTTTCTGAGGCGCACCATTCGAGTCCTGGCATCATTCAAAGACTCTCCAGGAGAGAAATCTGAAGAGGCTTTGCAAGCACAGATTTCTGGGCATTTTGGATCAGTTTCCCTGGAATCAAATGCAAAGCTCACACAAATCAATGGAAAGCAATTCCTCCAAAGTCTGATCACCAACATGGAAAAGCGGCTCTCATTTGAAGATGAAATACTTTGTGATCTTAGCATTCTGGACACCAACACCTGGCATCCGGCATGGTGAGTTAGAAGTCAAACGACTGTGCAGCCGGTTCAGTCTGTGTGAGGAGCAAGCTGTGAATGGTATGAGAGACTTCCTTGAGCACCCAGACAAAGAGCCTGAAAGACTAAAAGCACTCATTCGATGCATGCAGACCTTTCCTTGCAGCACTGCTGAATGTGAAAGGGGTTTCAGTATGATGAACAATGTATGCACAGACAAGATGTTGTCTAATGTATGTAATTTAATGATGATCAGCATCAATGGGCCTCCCTTAAAGAGCAACTGGCAGGTTAAGAGCATGATTAATGGTTTGGATTATGCATATTTTATAGTTAATATCTATTTAGTTTTTGTTGAAGTCCGTGAATAAGAAAATAAAGAAATCGGTTATGGACTATTAAAAACTGCTCAAATGACTGTAAAAATCTGTTTTGCCGGAAGTGACGTCACGTAAGGGACTCTGTTATGTACGTTATTGCTAACACAACAGTTATGGCTAACACAACGGAACGGAATGGGCGTGAGATTATGGAGGAAGAAGAAGATAATTTTATTTTTAGAAGTGATCCATACAGTTTTGAACCTGAAGCTACAAACAGAGTCACTGACAACCAGCAAAGGAGATCGTTGACGGGAAACAGGCAGCAGATTCAGTCATGGGCAGCTGAAAACATCTGGAGGATTAATCAAACAGCATGGTAAGTGATACAAATGTTTCGTAAATTTTCTTCCACATTAGCCTTCTGAATTGGGCAAGTAATACCTGGTTATGCTGCAGACCAGTGAAAAAATACAGTGTTTGCAATAGCAAATAGATTTTAAAGCCTTTTACTTACTGCAGCCGATAGGAAGACATCCCTGTCCTGCCCCGCCCTGACAGGTTTGTTTTAAAAATCACGTTTCGCCACAAAAAAAACAACTTCAAGCTGCTACTATGTCACTAGCGATTCGTGACAAAACATTGGTTAAATAAAATAGTTCTGTGGCAGATAATGCCTATAAAAGCTGTGCAATGGCTACCCCGTTCACACAGTTGTAGACAGAAAAGCGCTGTTCTAATCAAATCATCTGATGATACGTAGGCTAGTGCCCAAAGTAGCCTCGCTAAGGCTCCATCATCTAATCCACGTCGGGTAGCCTAATTAACAGCGCAAAACAGTCATTTTAGACTATAAACAACTTTCTGAATTGTGTTGATTGATCAAGGAATACCAGAGTTATAATCTTTTTTCTGAAGTTGGTCAGACTGGATGTGCGTGTAGTGCGCAAAAAAAGCCCACGCTGTTCTAAACTCAAATACCTCATAGAATGTACGTGCTGTAATGTCTTAGTTTTACCAGCACTCTCTAAACTTAGAAGCAGACTATTTCAATGCGGTATTTAAATACGCTTAAAAAAAAAAAAAAAAAAAAACTGGAAGAAAATTTGTTGCGCCAGGATGCTGGTTCCATGACGAAGGATGGATCTGCGCACTGGCTGAGCAGATCCATCGCTTGTTTTTTTTTTTTTTGTTTTGTTTTTTCGCTAAACTTACCTTTTTTTTCTAATCCAACACTTGGTCTCAGCTTTTTCAGGATGTGTATAATTTTGCACTTTTTTCCCAATGATAAATAAAGCCTGATTCTGAGGTTTAAAGATATTGTTAAAACAGAAAAACTATTTTTAAAACTGGATTGTAAACCCTTCTGAATAATGGTCATTCCACATATGATGCCATGTGCACTGCAGTCTTAACACTTTATCCCCCAAACACCAGAGCCCACAACTCTCACCCACAATTGGTAATCCCTCTTCCCCCTATATTCAGCAAGGCCAGTGACAACAGAAAAAAGGGCATCTCAGCTTTATGTATTACATGAAATGTTTCAGCATGTTATAAGCAGCTATGACTACGGATGAAATATAAACATTTAATTTTTAAAGCCTGTATGTAAAAGTAAAAAAAATAAAAATCTTTACATGGTTGAACATATATTTACAACACTGTATCTACATTTAACAACAGAAATTCTTTAACAGCATGTTATCTAATTACAGGTGTTTATGTGGACACTGTCAGCCCATGAGCAGTGCGGAGGAGAGCATATGCTGCAGGGAGATTCCTGCAATTTGGAGCCTCGTCGAAGACCTCCATCCACAACCCGAAGGCATTACTTGTGTGGGACAGCATCCTGGGTTCTCTGCATGCTGTTTGAACCCCTGGGTGCTTCAGGTGGCCTACAGCGCTTTCAAGCAGGAACATGGTCCACTTGATCTGACCCAAAATGAACAGTTCAGGTATACTGCCTACAGGCAGATGGTACGCTGGGCACATGGAGTGCTTAGACGACATGTGAGGAAACCTCTTCCAGCATGTGTTGTCTCAGCAATCCGGTTAGCTTTCCCTGATGAACATGGTGTCTACCAAGGTTTCAGATGGCCTGACCTGTAACACATACAAGACATGTCTTCCTATTCTGTAAATTGTAATAATAAATAAAATATTTTGCTTCCATCTCAATGTCATCTTTCTGTTATGATCATCTTCCTGGATTTATTTAATAAGTTCTAATTATTAGAAGCAAAACATCTTATTTAAACTTGTTGCTAGAAGTAAATAAAGCTCAATTAATTTACACAGTCATACAGGAATTACAAAGAGAGAATAGAGATAGAAAATACACTCTGAAATACACAGGCACATATTAGATGGTCCAGAATCTTATGGATTATATAATTCTGTGGGAAAATAGATGGCCATTATTTGAAGAAAATGTGCGCGATGCCTTCAATTATTTACCATATGATGGCTCCTTCTTTACTGGACGCACAGTGAATCCACCTTTGCAAACGGGATTAAATATGTTGAAACTGTCCTCAATAATAAGTAGTAAAAAGGGGACAATTCCGTTTTATAAGAAAAGGTTATAAACAGGTTAAAAAACAGAGAGAAAAACTTACTCTGCTCGTCTCCCGTTTCCGATGGGCGGCCCGCAGCTTCCCCGGTGAAGGCAGACGTGATGGGGCACCTGCTGCTGCTAGCATGCTAGCCGTAGCATGAACAGTGGGAACTGCATCAGACCTTAAACGCACTGACCTCATGGTCTTGTACCCCATCTTAAACGCAGTTAGGTCACTAGGCATATAGTCCGTTTCCACAAAGTGTGCGCTGCAAATGACGGAGTTTTTGGGATGAACGGACTTGAAAGTGAAGTCTTGGCGCCTAGCCTGGACAAACCTGACCCAGGAGCGAAAGGTGGGGCTCTTCTTGTTAGGGAAACTGTGGACACGATGTCCAGAGAGACTTGAATTTGTGCAGGATGCACAAACACAAGTATTCACCATGGTGATGTTCCAGAAATCTTTAGTTTTACTATCAGAAGTCTGGAGTAAAAAACACAGCCGATGCCTACGATAAACTGAGCTGATAGCCGCTGGCGTATGGGCTCGTTTACCTTACATGACGTCACGTATCACGTGACAGGAAAAGTTATGTTTTTTAAAGCACTGGATCGCAGACGAGCTGAATTAAGTGCAATTACAAAAAATGAAATTTTAAGAAGCTTTTATTTATGCCAGAGTGTCTCTCGGACTTTTTCAAAACGTCATATTGTGGAAAATTCAACCTGAAAGATGCTCTTTAAGTGTGTTGGTATCTTTTCCAGTTCTGGAAGATCTGATTGGCCCTATGAAGCCGTCAGGTTCTCCTCATGATGTTGTCCCTCCTGGTTTCTTAACTAAAGGTTTCCTGGTCTAGGGCAGGAGGTTCTGGCCGTTATTAGCAGTAGTTTGTCATCTGGACTTGTTCCGTTGAGTTTTAAACATGCTGTGGTCCAGCCCTTACTTTAAAAGACCTGGCCTTGATGGCAGCGTGCTGGCCAGTTTCAGACCTATTTCGAGGCTGCCTTTTATTTCTAAAATCTTAGAAAAAGTTGTCCACACTCAACTCAAGCTGTTTTTAGATGATCATGATGTCCTGGAGGGGTTCCAGTCTGGTTTTAAAACTCTGCACAGCACCGAGGCAGCTTTGTTAAGAGTGTTCAACGACATCCTCTTAGCAAATGACTCTGGTGAACATATTATTCTTATTTTATTAGATTTAACAGCAGCTTTTGACACTGTGGACCACAACACTTTAGTGACTCGGTTATGCCACCTAGTGGGCATCGGTGGTACTGCATTGGAGTGGTTCTTATCTCTCTGACAGAAGCATGAGTGTGACCTCTGGAAACTTTGAATCCAGCTCTGCTCCACTTCCTTATGGGATTCCCCAGGGGTGGATTTTAGGGCCTCTACTCTTCTCTTTGTATTTACTGCCCCTGGGATCAATCCTGAGAAGGCATCTCTTATCACTTTTATGCCGACGACAGTCAGATATATATGCCCCTTAAAAAGAAACAGTCTTTCTCCCTTGCCCCTCTTCTGGCATGTCTCAAAGACATAAAAGCCTGGTTGGCCCTAAACTTTTTATTCCTTAATGAGGAAAAAACTGAAGTGATGGTGTTCGGTCCCAGTAGCTTTTGTGAACCCTGCTCCATTGATTTGGGTCCTTTGGCAGGTTTTTTAAAGACTTGGGTTTTAAGATGGACAGCGATTTTAAACTGCTCTGTAGTGAAGTCCAGCTTCTTCCACATCAGGCAGCTTGCTAAGGTCAAACCTTTTCTTAAAAAACAACACTTTGAAGCAGTAATCCATGCCTTCATTACAGCTCGGCTGGATTATTGTAATAATTTCGGGGTTAGCCAGTCCTCCCTCACACACTTCCTAGCTGGAGTACGTAAGAGGGAGCACATAACCCGTCCTGGCCTCCCTCCACCGGCTGCCAGGGCACTACAGAGGTCATTTTAAAATTCTTTTATTTGTTTTTAAACCTTTAAAAGGTCTGGCCCTCCTTCCTCTCTGAGTTACTCCACCCCTACAGGTCAGCTGACCTGCTGCTCCTGGACGTACCGAGGTCCAAACGGAAGCTCGGGGGGGATCGAGCTTTTTCAGTCGCTGGTCCAAAACTTTGTAATGAGCTTCCTCATTAGACAAGCTTCCTCATTGTCTTCTTTTAAAACTCATCTTAAAACCTGTTTTTATTCTTTGGCTTTCAGCCCAGTGTGAGACTGTTCCTGTGGTTTGTTTTATTTATTGGTTTTATTTGTTTATAAGTAGTTTATTCTTTTAAAATCGCTCTTTGTTTTAAACTGTTTTAAAAACAATGAACAATTATTTTATCATATTATTTATTTCCCTGTTGATTCTTGTATTTTATGTGTTTTGTTTCTGTGCAGCTCTTTGTTCCAGCTGTGCTTGTTTTAAAGGCTTTATAAATAAAGTTGAGTGAAAGGCTCCTGATGGTGTCACCATGCCCCTTTCCGACTGTAGGACCCTTTTGCAGTTCCTAGAACCATTTCGGACATATAGGAACTAGGGACCAAAGCCCTCAGTTCCTAGAACCATTTTGGACATATAGGAACTAGGGACCAAAGCCCTCAGTTCCTAGAACCATTTTGGACATATAGGAACTAGGGACCAAAGCCCTCAGTTCCTAGAACCATTTTAGCTCCTGCTCCGAGGCAGGGTCTGAGCGGGGTTCTACAGGAACCCTCGTGACGTAGGTGTTTGGTGACTGGTAGCTCCGATCCTTGCCAGATTTCCGCATCTTGTGTCCCCGCCACATTTAAAGACACGGTTGCACATACAGACAAAAACAACAACAGAGCAGCGATAAATGGACCGACGAGGAGGTCGAAGCTCTTCTGACCGTCTACACCACAGACGATCTTCAGAGAGGTTTTGAAGGTTCGCAGCGAAATATAAAAATATTCCTGATCAGCTCTCAGTCAGAGAACGCGGAGATAACGCGAAGCAGCGCACGTAGAAAACACACACAAGACTACAAATAAATTAAGAACCACGACAGCCGGACGAACCGAACAAACAGTTCGACAGCTTGTACCACCGACATGTCTACTCAGGCAACGCCGCAGCAAATGACTCCTGCTTGCGGAGGCGATCATCCGCAGTGAAAACATCTTCAGAGGAGTTTGGAGGTTAGTAAACAGGACAAGAAGCATTAAAGCTTCTGTATAGACCTATGAGTTGTTATCAGATACGACCAGCTAACTGAGCTGATCTATTCACCTGAGACATGGAGGATGAAGAGACCGTGCTGGAGCTGACACAAACCTGGACTCTACTGAACCAGAGAAGACCACCCTGGGTTCTACAAACCAGGAACCAGCATGGTGAAGATCATCTGATGGAGCTCCAGGCTGATCCACATAGAACCAGGACCTACGTTCAGACAAATCCACCCTGGAGCCATGTGACTGCTTTTTATTTCCATCTCTATAATGTCTGCGTGAAGTCTGGCGCAGCTACAAAGACCTGATACTTTATGTCGCGTTGCAAGCCCCATGTGCACGACTACGTGAACGAGCGCAACGTTTCCCACGTCGCCTGCAGCAAACGGCGGTTTGCTCCTCATCGCGGTGGTTCCACAGGAAATGATGGAGGAACAACGTCACCTCATGTTGATGTCTTCCACCTCCATCAGTCTGATTTTATTTAGACTCTGTGTAGTAAGAAACCTAAAATGAAATTAATAAAATATATTAAAGAAACAAAGGAGCCAGTTCTGATGGACCAGGACCTCCAACACAGACCAGAGAAACCAGTAAAACCAGTCTGTCTCCATCTGCTGGACGCTGAAGGAACTACACAGAATGAGAATATTATAGTAATATTTATATATTACTTCTGAAGTGGCTGCACAGTTTATTAAACTTTTAAACCAAACTCAGATTTTACCTGCATCATGTGATTTTATTGTGGATCATTTTAACAGAAACAGCTATTGATGCTGTAGCTCCTCTCCAAACTAAAAAAATAAAACCCACTTAAAACCCGTGGAGGAATGAACCAATCAAAGAAGTCAAGAGACATTACAGGAGAGCCGAGAGGAAAACAAAATCAATCATTTAGAAACCTACAATAAAACAGTGAAACAAGCCAGAACCCTTCATTTTTCCAATCCTATCACAGAAAACAAGAATAACCCCATTTCTTTTTAAAACAATAGATCTTTTAATAAAAATAAAGTTTTAATAAGTCTTCCATGCCTGCATCAGATGCTGCATGTGAGACCACTTCAGAAGTTAAATCAATGTTATTAGATCCAGTTTTTATCTGAACATCTTGATTTTAACAGACCTTTTAAATTTATTTTATTTTCATGTTATTTTACTCAACTGTATTTATTTTAGTTGTTTATTTATTTACATACAGTTAGCATAATTGTTTCTTAAGGTTATTTAATATTTATTTTTCCTCCAGTGTTTTCCTCATGGGGATCCTCCATGTCGGGGGCTCTGCCTGCTCAGTCTGGGGTTGTTGCTGCGGTGGTCGCCCTTGTCTGGGTGTCTGGGGTCCTGCACTGCAGCCTTATGGCTGTGATGTGGGCCCCGGTCTGTCCTGATTGGGTGGTTGTCGTGACGGTGGCCTCTGTAGGACATGGGATAACTGGCTCCTGGTGTGGATGGATCGCCATGGTATTGTTTCCTTACAGCACCATCAAGCCACATGGTTTTCACTTTTAGTGTTTTATGCTACTTTTAGTACGAAGAAATCAAAGAGTTGTGTGTGGAATAAGGGTTGGGGGTTGTTCAGGGTGGAGGTGGGGGTGTATATGCTATGTGTGTATAAATGCGTGTTCCTGCATGCAACTGTAATTTTGTTTTCTCCCGTTATGCAGTTGATTTTTGTTTTAATATGGAAGAATTGATTTTTTATGTAAAGCACTTTGTGTTGCTCAAGCATGAAAAGTGCTTTATAAATAAAGTTTGATTGGCTGATTGAATGAAAACTTTATTAACAGAAATGATGCGTATAGAGCTACTGAGCATGCTCAGTGGGTAGAGAACTTGGGCAACTGATTTCCCAGGATGACGCGCCGCTCCACCCCCTCCTCCGAGATGGTGGCCAATCTGACCACGCCCCCGCTGGAGCCGTCCCTCTCCATGGCCAGGGTCAGAGCTGGAGAAGGACAAAGAGACAAAGACATGTGAGACAGGGACAGAGAGGGGAGACAGGACTCCAGCTCCCAGCAGGCCTTGCGGCAGCAGGCCTTGCAGCAGCAGGCCTTGCGGCAGCGTGCCTTTGGCAGCTAGCTCCCAGCAGGCCTTGCGGCAGCGTACCTTTGGCAACTAGCTCCCAGCAGGCCTTGCGGCAGCGTACCTTTGGCAGCTAGCTCCCAGCAGGCCTTGCGGCAGCGTACCTTTGGCAACTAGCTCCCAGCAGGCCTTGCGGCAGCGTACCTTTGGCAGCTAGCTCCCAGCAGGCCTTGCGGCAGCGTACCTTTGGCAGCTAGCTCCCAGCAGGCCATGTGGCAGCATATCTTTGGCAGACCTTGCGGCAGCCTACCTGTAGCAGCCAGTTCCAGACACTGGTCTTTGCTGAGTCCTGGTTTGTAGTTGGAGTCCATGAAGCCGTAGATGTAGGTGCTTCCACTGCCGCCCACAGACACCGGCTGTCTCACCAGCATCCCGCCAATGGGAACTGAGTACACCTGAGACAGGTTAGATCTTGGTCAGACTATGAGACATAGCTAGCAGAGACCAGAGCTGGTGTGTCCTCACCTGTCCCCCCTTCCTTTTGTCCCAACCGGCCACCAGAATCCCGGCCATCAGTTCCTCTCTGTAACGGTAGCAGCTCGCTCTGAACAGGTTGGCTGCCGTTTCTACCAGGGGGGGCTCGTCCAGCTCGATGCTGTGGGGCGGGGCCACAAGTTAGACCAGGTAAGCTTAACGGACAGGTGTTACTGCGTGTGTATGTGTCACCTGTGGAAGCCCAGCTGGTAGGTTACAACGTCAGCGATGGCCTGAGTGTCTGCAGCAGAACCCGACCTGGAAAAAGGTTCAGAGGTCATGTGACTGTGACATCGTCAGGACAGGTGTTAAAAACAGTCTGAGATGGACCGATGATCAGCTGATCAGATGATTAGCTCTGACTCAGATTTAGGAATAAAATGATCTCAAGTCGGTCATGTGTTCAGATACCATGATAACACATGTTTGATGGGGGCAGCCATGTTAGAATCTGAAACATGGAGCAACTAGTTGCTATGGTGACGGAAGCAGGAGATTAAACAAAAGTTAATTGGAAAAAAAAACATAAAAAAATAAATAAATAAAAAAATAAAATAAAATAAATAAAGGAAAAAAAAACACCCAGAAAGAACCAGTTCCACCGCCCCCTACGTAGCTTCCACCGTTCGACCGCCCCCTACGTAGCTTCCACCGTTTGACCGTCCCCTACGTAGCTTCCACCGTTTCACCGTCCCCTACGTAGCTTCCACCGTTTGACCGTCCCCTACGTAGCTTCCACCGTTTGACCGTCCCCTACGTAGCTTCCACCGTTTCACCGTCCCCTACGTAGCTTCCACCGTTTCACCGTCCCCTACGTAGCTTCCACCGTTTCACCGTCCCCTACGTAGCTTCCACCGTTTCACCGTCCCCTACGTAGCTTCCACCGTTAACCGTCCCCTACGTAGCTTCCACCGTTTGACCGCCCCCTACGTAGCTTCCACCGTTTCACCGTCCCCTACGTAGCTTCCACCGTTTGACCGTCCCCTACGTAGCTTCCACCGTTTCACCGTCCCCTACGTAGCTTCCACCGTTAACCGTCCCCTACGTAGCTTCCACCGTTTGACCGCCCCCTACGTAGCTTCCACCGTTTGACCGTCCCCTACGTAGCTTCCACCGTTTCACCGTCCCCTACGTAGCTTCCACCGTTTCACCGTCCCCTACGTAGCTTCCACCGTTTAACCGCCCCCTACGTAGCTTCCACCGTTTGACCGCCCCCTACGTAGCTTCCACCGTTTGACCGCCCCCTACGTAGCTTCCACCGTTTCACCGTCCCCTACGTAGCTTCCACCGTTTGACCGCCCCCTACGTAGCTTCCACCGTTTGACCGTCCCCTACGTAGCTTCCACCGTTTCACCGTCCCCTACGTAGCTTCCACCGTTAACCGTCCCCTACGTAGCTTCCACCGTTTGACCGCCCCCTACGTAGCTTCCACCGTTTGACCGCCCCCTACGTAGCTTCCACCGTTTGACCGCCCTCTACTCCAGTCCTCACTAAGACCAGAAAAGTAGATCTTAGAACTCCAGTCCTCACTAAGACCAGGAAAGTAGATCCTAGAACTCCTGTCCTCACTAAGACCAGAAAAGTAGATCCTAGAAATCCAGTCCTCACTAAGACCAGAAAAGTAGATCCTAGAATTCCAGTCCTCACTGAGACCAGGAAAGTAGATCCTAGAACTCCAGTCCTCACTGAGACCAGGAAAGTAGATGCTAGAACTCCAGTCCTCACTAAGACCAGGAAAGTAGATCCTAGAACTCCAGTCCTCACTAAGACCAGAAAAGTAGATCCTAGAACTCCAGTCCTCACTGAGACCAGGAAAGTAGATCCTAGACCTCCAGTCCTCACTAAGACCAGAAACGTAGATCCTAGAACTCCAGTCCTCACTGAGACCAGAAAAGTAGATCCTAGAACTCCAGTCCTCACTAAGACCAGGAAAGTAGATCCTAGAACTCCAGTCCTCACTAAGACCAGAAACGTAGATCCTAGAACTCCAGTCCTCACTGAGACCAGAAAAGTAGATCCTAGAACTCCAGTCCTCACTAAGACCAGGAAAGTAGATCCTAGAACTCCAGTCCTCACTAAGACCATGAAAGTAGATCCTAGAACTCCAGTCCTCACTAAGACCAGAAAAGTAGATCCTGGAACTCCTGTCCTCACTAAGACCAGGACAGTAGATCCTAGAACTCCAGTCCTCACTAAGACCAGGAAAGTAGATCCTAGAACTCCAGTCCTCACTAAGACCAGAAAAGTAGATCCTGGAACTCCTGTCCTCACTAAGATCAGGACAGTAGATCCTAGAACTCCAGTCCTCACTAAGACCAGGAAAGTAGATCCTAGAACTCCAGTCCTCACTGAGACCAGGAAAGTAGATCCTAGAACTCCAGTCCTCACTAAGAACAGAAAAGTAGATCCTAGAACTCCAGTCCTCACAAAGACCAGGAAAGTAGGTTCTAGAACTCCAGTCCTCACTGAGACCAGGAAAGTAGATCCTAGAACTCCAGTCCTCACTAAGACCAGAAAAGTAGATCCTAGAACTCCAGTCCTCACTGAGACCAGGAAAGTAGATCCTAGAACTCCAGTCCTCACTAAGAACAGAAAAGTAGATCCTAGAATTCCAGTCCTCACTAAGAACAGAAAAGTAGATCCTAGAATTCCAGTCCTCAGATCTTTACAAAGACCTGAATGGTTTAGGACCAGAATCCATTCAGGATCTTCTGGTTGGTCAACCAGATCCCTCAGGTCATCAGGGTCAGGTCTACTTTCTGTTCCCAGAGCCAGAACTAAACGTGGAGAGGCAGCACTCAGCTTTATGCTCCTCACATGTGGAACAAACTCCCAGAAACCTGCAGGTCTGCTGACTCAGCAGTTTTACATCAGGGTCAGGTCTGCTGACTCAGCAGTTTTACATCAGGGTTAAAACTTTTGTATTTGCTGCCTTTCATCAGAACAGCTGTTAGTTCCCCACACTGGAACTTTTTTCTGGCTGTATATGTATTTTATCTTTTTTCTTACTGCTTTAATTCAATTTCTTTTAAAGTGAGTTTTTAACGCTGCTCTTGTTGCTTCCTGCGGCTGCTGTGATGCTGTTAATGTTTTATGTGAAGCACGTTGAATGATCTTGTATATGTATGTAGAGATAAGCCTGTCTTCTCCAGCCCAACTGACCGATCACGGTAACATTCTGGCCTCCGCAGGGCGGCCGAGACTGGAGAAGGCGACGCGGGACCTGGGAGGAGTGGCGGGCGGATCGTGTCGGGAGGACAACAGTAACGGATCTCTGGGAGCTACTCAGCCCTGAGCCGCAGGAACTCCGTGTCGGCCCAGGAAGAGTACATCGTACGATCTAATGAGGAACCTGTAGTGAGGTGCCAGCAGCAGGAAAAGAGGACGTATCTCCAGTGAAGCAGAGGACTGCTGCCTTCATGTTCTCCTCTTCTCTGCAGGACTTGGTGGACTAGACCCTACACCGGAGAGGAGCCGCATGGACACAAGAGGAAATGCCGGCAAGATCCCGTCCGGAACGCTGCCAGAGGCTGCATGTCTGGACACATGGAAAACTCTGAGACTGGTGAACATTTCAGAGACTCGAAGCTTGTTCACCACTTTTATATAAATAAAACCTTTTACCTTTTAGTGTGGTTTAACTCTGCTTCCCCTGATCCAAAAGAACCCACGGTGGCGGCCCTGATCGGGGCCACGTCGCCACCCGGGACAGTAATCCATGATTTTAGTCATGATAGTTTATAACTAGTGGAGGGAGAAAGTCCAGGACCCGTACCGGGTCTTAGGAAAGATCTGAGAGTCGCCGCCCAGCCACGGTCAGTAGTCCAGCTCGTCTTTATACCAGCGTTACTACGTGGTACATCTTCCTTTATAAGCTCCGTCTCAAACAGCTTCAGAGACGTTTCATCACGTTTTCTGGGTTAAATTTATTATTGTAGCAGCTCTGTACTGTTTAACATGGATCCTGTAAACACAGGTTCTTCCTGGTCTTTATACCAGCGTTACTACGTGGTACATCTTCCTTTATAAGCTCCGTCTCAAACAGCTTCAGAGACGTTTCATCACGTTTTCTGGGTTAAATTTATTATTGTAGCAGCTCTGTGCTGTTTAACATGGATCCTGTAAACACAGGTTCTTCCTGGTCTTTATACCAGCGTTACTACGTGGTACATCTTCCTTTATAAGCTCCGTCTCAAACAGCTTCAGAGACGTTTCATCACGTTTTCTGGGTTAAATTTATTATTGTAGCAGCTCTGTGCTGTTTAACATGGATCCTGTAAACTCAGCATGTTCTCATGTTTATTAGACGGATGCTCATCAGCTGACGCCAAGACGCCGGCTCGTCCTTCTGGGTCCAGAATATAAACCCTCAGTAAGAAGCATCGCAGTCTGAAGTGGAAACGATCGTGTGTGTTTATACGTATGCTTGGCATGAATTATTAAAACTGATAAATGTTTTTGTTAAAACATCATTTTAAGCATTTCTGTCATAATCATGTCAAATATTTGCTCATTTTCAGAAGTTACATTTGTCCTAAAAGACAAGGAGGAGGACAAGTTTGTCTAACAAAGGACTTCTCCTGACACATTTAATAAATCAATCAATAAATAAATAAAGGTCCAGGTGGTCCGTAACGGTGGTATTTAATGAGGAGACGGGAAAGAACTGACCTGCAGCAGAAGATCCGGTCGTGGATCGGAGTCAGTTTGTCCGTCACTCTGTTGGCGATGTAGGCTCTGAAAGACAGACAGGTAGAGGGACAGGTGGACGGACAGGTAGAGGGACAGGTGGACAGAAAGACAGGTGAACGGACAGGTGGACAAACAAATAGACGGACAGGTGGACGGACAGGTAGAGGGACAGGTGGACAGAAAGACAGGTGGACGGACAGGTAGAGGGACAGGTAGACGGACAGGTGGACGGACAGGTAGAGGGACAGGTGGACAGAAAGACAGGTGAACGGACAGGTGGACAAACAAATAGACGGACAGGTAGAGGGACAGGTAGACGGACAGGTGGACGGACAGGTAGAGGGACAGGTGGACAGAAAGACAGGTGGACGGACAGGTAGAGGGACAGGTAGACGGACAGGTGGACGGACAGGTAGAGGGACAGGTGGACGGACAGGTAGAGGGAAAGACAGGTAGACGGACAGGTAGAGGGAAAGACAGGTAGACGGACAGGTAGAGGGAAAGACAGGTAGACGGACAGGTAGAGGGACAGGTGGACAGAAAGACAGGTGGACGGACAGGTAGAGGGACAGGTAGACGGACAGGTGGACGGACAGGTAGAGGGAAAGACAGGTAGACGGACAGGTAGAGGGACAGGTAGACGGACAGGTAGAGGGACAGGTGGACGGACAGGTAGAGGGACAGGTAGAGGGACAGGTGGACAGACAGGTAGACGGACAGGTAGAGGGACAGGTGGACAGAGAGACAGGTGGACGGACAGGTGGACAAACAAATAGACGGACAGGTGGACGGACAGGTAGAGGGACAGGTGGACAGAAAGACAGGTGGACGGACAGGTGGACAAACAAATAGACGGACAGGTGGACGGACAGGTAGAGGGACAGGTGGACAGAAAGACAGGTGGACGGACAGGTAGAGGGACAGGTAGACGGACAGGTGGACGGACAGGTAGAGGGACAGGTGGACAGAAAGACAGGTGAACGGACAGGTGGACAAACAAATAGACGGACAGGTAGAGGGACAGGTAGACGGACAGGTGGACGGACAGGTAGAGGGACAGGTGGACAGAAAGACAGGTGGACGGACAGGTAGAGGGACAGGTAGACGGACAGGTGGACGGACAGGTAGAGGGACAGGTGGACGGACAGGTAGAGGGAAAGACAGGTAGACGGACAGGTAGAGGGAAAGACAGGTAGACGGACAGGTAGAGGGACAGGTGGACAGAAAGACAGGTGGACGGACAGGTAGAGGGACAGGTAGACGGACAGGTGGACGGACAGGTAGAGGGAAAGACAGGTAGACGGACAGGTAGAGGGACAGGTAGACGGACAGGTAGAGGGACAGGTGGACGGACAGGTAGAGGGACAGGTAGAGGGACAGGTGGACAGACAGGTAGACGGACAGGTAGAGGGACAGGTGGACAGAAAGACAGGTGGAAGGACAGGTAGAGGGACAGGTAGACGGACAGGTGGACGGACAGGTAGAGGGACAGGTAGAGGGACAGGTGGACAGACAGGTAGACGGACAGGTAGAGGGACAGGTAGACGGACAGGTAGACGGACAGGTAGAGGGAAAGACAGGTGGACGGACAGGTAGAGGGACAGGTGAACGGACAGGTGGACGAACAGGTAGATGGACAGGTGGACAGAAAGACAGGTGGACGGACATGTAGAGGGACAGGTGAACGGACAGGTGGACGAACAGGTAGATGGACAGGTGGACGGTTTGTGTTAACCTGACGGTCCACTGCAGACAGTAAAATAATCTGGCTGGTTTTCTTCTCACCCTGTAGTGGTGCGAGAATCAGCTCCGATCACCACTCCTCCATCATACTCCACCGCCATGATGGTGGTCTGGCACACACACACACACACACACACACACAGGTAAAAATACTGGTAAGCCATGACATTTACACACAGTTACATGACATGAACCCGCGAGCTGCAGATTAACTCTAAACTGAGTCACTGTCAACAGCATCATCCTGATTCAATAATCGGACAGTTCCTCGTCTGAAGCCGTTAATGTTCCTTTAATAGCTGAGCTAATTATCGGACAAACATCTTGGACGCGGCTACAACACACTGTTCAGCGGGACCTGTCCGACAATGGAAACATCACCATTAGCTGCTGTTAAGTGACCTCACCGCTTCACACCAAATTTAAAATCATATTTTGGAACCATTGTATGTTTCAGACCGCGGACTTTGACTGAAACTAGTCCGCTTTGATCCAGCCTTGTCTCCTGCTGGTCTGAACATAGTTTTGAATCAAATTAGTTAGCTAACGTTAGCCTCCGATAGCTGCCACAGAACTGCTGTCTCATTCAGCGGCGGTCCGCTAGTTAAAGTCTCCAAACTGGAACCAAAATGTTTCCGTCTGGTCTGGATCCAGCCCCACGGACCCTCCACTCACCCCGGTGCTGACTTCTTGACTGGTCCAGTCTGGAACCAGCTCGTTTTTGGAAGATATTTGCCGTCCATAGATCGGCATCATAGGTGCTGCTACCGCCATCTTTTCTCTCTTTGATAAACTGACCATGAGGAGCTGTCCGTAAATGCCGCGAGGATTTGTTCTGTTTCACGGCATTAGTTGTTGTTGAGGTTTATTAAAATCACAAGCAGACATGTGAGCTTTATTCCTATATTAAACCATGTAGTGTTGTATGAGTGCGTGTTTATAAAAGTCAAATGTTAAATTATTAAACGTTAAAAATGGTTTTGTTCAGGCATGTTAGCAGATACCTTTTTAGTGGGGTCCTGTGAGAGACAGGAAGGAAAGGTAAATACTCGCAGATCTAGGAAAAAAGAGCTCAAGAAACGTGTTTTTAATGTTTATTTCTATATATTTTGACACGGTCACGTTTGTTTTTCTGTGAAATTATTATTTTTTGATAAATTTGTTTTTAAAAACATATTTTTAACCGTTTTTGTGTCTGAACGGAGCGAAGAACCAGACTCCATTTAAAATATTTGCTAAATTTCTCCTCGTTCTGTAAAACAGGGAATATTGAGGGAACAGAAAATAAAGTTAGATGTATTCTAAGTAAACACGAGCTGATGCTTGATTCGGCTCTGTGGATTTTATTCAGTGATATTTAGATTTATTGATTTGACAGACGTTTGTTTATGGTGATTATTTGTGTTTCTTCCTCAGATGACTGTTCACAACTTGTACATATTTGACCGCAATGGAAACTGTTTGTATTACAACGAGTGGAACCGCAAGAAGCAGGCGGGGATCTCCAAGGACGAGGTGACGATGACACGTAAACAAACAAACAAACAAACAAACATTGTGTGTGTGGAGGGTTAACTGTGTGTTTGTGTGTCTGCAGGAGTTTAAGCTGATGTACGGCATGCTCTTCTCCATCCGCTCCTTCGTCAGCAAGATGTCTCCTCTGGACATGTATCCTTCCCTGCACCTGTTTACCTGTTTGTTTACCTGTCTGATTGTTGACCCCCGCCTGTGTGTGGTCCTTAGCGGTCCCTTCAGGAAGGACGGCTTCCTGTCCTTTCAGACCAGTAAGTACCGTCTTCATTACTACGAGACTCCCAGCGGGCTGAAGTTCGTCATGAACACCGACCTGTCAGTGAGCAACGCCAGAGACACACTGCAGCACATCTACAGCAACGTAAGACACACACACACATTTTAATCAGGTGGTTCTGATCGAGTGGTTGGGATCAGGTGTGAAGCTGAATGCGGTGGTCCTGCAGGTTTGGGACAAGCGGACCTTCATCAGGACCTTCTCTCAGGTGTTCCCGGATCACGGTGGTGGACCTCAGGGTTCAGTTCCTGGCCTCCTCCTGTTCTCTGTTTCAGAATGTAAATGATTAATGACCCTCAGCGTTCCTCTTGATGAAGCCCACAGATCTCAGCAGCTTTACGAGTCTTTCAGTGACCAACAATCCGAGCTTGATTGGTTATTGATTGATTCTGATCGTGGAGCTCTGGCAGCTTTTACTCCGTCTTAGATCGTTCTTTTTCAAAGGGACTGTGGTGTTGATGATGGACATGTTACAGATAGTTCTTCTCTGGATCGGGGAGCTGGAACTCCGTAGGAACTTCGTAGGGACTTTGTAGGGACTTCGTAGGAACTTCGTAGGGACTTCGTAGGGACTTCGTAGGAACTTCGTAGGGACTTCGTAGGGACTTCGTAGGAACTTCGTAGGGACTTCGTAGGAACTTCGTAGGGAGGATGATAGTAGATAATAACTTGTTTTAAATCTGTAAACAGCAACATTTTCCCGTGTTTGTGTGTTTCAGCTGTACGTGGAGCTGATCGTGAAGAACCCGGTGTGTGCGTCGACCAACACGTTGGAGAGCGAGCTGTTCAGCAGCCGATTGGACGCCTTCGTCCGAGCTCTGCCGTACTATAGCCCTCGAGCAGCCTGACCCCTCGCACACAGAGATTTCTTCTTTTTATTGTGTTTGTTTTCTTTTGTATCATAAGTTGAAAAATGTGGAATTAAACTGATGAAGTCTCTGATTGTGTTTCGTTTTTCAGGTCAAGAGCTAATCGATCAGCTGACTGCTTCGTTTTGTTAATAAATTGTTAATAAACCTACTCAGTCATGTCCTCCAACCTCTGACAGGAGGTCGGAGCTTCCAGATGGTGGTCCGATTTATCCTCCAGCTGATGTAACAGGCTGAGCTGCTGCTCTGATTAATGCTGATTAACAGCTGGATTAGTGGGAATAATCTGAGAGGAGGACTGTACGTCGATCTCCGGCTCCATCCTTCCCTCACTCCTGAACAAGACCCCGAGATACGTGAACTCCTCCACTTGGGGCAGGACCTCATTCCCGACCTGGAGAAAACACTCCTCCCTTTTCCGGCTGAGGACCATGGTCTCAGACTTGGAGGTGCTGATTCTCATCCCAGCCACTTCACGCTCGGCTGTGAATCGCTCCAGTGAGAGCTGAAGATCACGTCCCGATGAAGCCAACAGAACCACATCATCAGCAAAGAGCAGAGACCCAATCCTGAGGCCACCAGACCGGATCCCCTCCACACCTCGGCTGCACCTAGAAATTCTGTCCATAAAAGTTATGAACAGAATCGGTGACAGAGGACAGCCTTAGTGGAGTCCAACCCGCACTGGAAACGATTCTGATTTACTGCCGGCAATGTGGACCAAACTCTGACACCGGTCGTACAGGGACCGGACTGCTCGTATAAGCAAGTCCGGCACTCCATACTCCCGGAGTACCCCCCACAGGAGTCCCCAGGGGACACGGTCAAATGCCTTCTCCAAATCCACAAAACACATGTAGATTGGTTGGGCAAACTCCCATGCCCCCTCAAAGACCCTGAAGAGGGTGTAGAGCTGGTCCACTGTTCCACGACCGAGACGAAAACCACACTGCTCCTCCTCAAGCCGAGGTTCGACTATCTGACGGACCCTCCTCTGCAGCACCTCCACCCCCTGTAGTTGGAGCACACCCTCCGGTCCCCCTTTTTAAAGAGGGGGACCACCACCCCAGTCTGCCAGTCCAGGGGAACTGTCCCAGATGTCCACGTGATGCTGCAGAGGTGTGTCAACCAAGACAGCCCTACAGCATCCAGAGCTTTAGGGAACTCTGGGCGGACCTCATCCACCCCCGGGGCCTTGCCACCGAGGAGATTTTTAACCTCCTCAGCAACCTCAGCCCCAGAGATAGGCGAGCCAGCACCAGCTACCCCAGACTCTGCTTCCTCATCAGAAGACGTGTTGGTGGGATTGAGGAGGTCTTCGAAGTATTCCCTCCACCGCCTCACAACGTCCCGAGTCGAGATCAGCAGCCCCCCATCCCCACTGTACACAGTGTTGACGGAGCACTGCTTTCCCCTCCTGAACCACCGGATGGTGGACCAGAATCTCCTCTAAGCCGTCCGGAAGTCATTCTCCATGGCCTCTCCAAACTCCTCCCATGCCCAAGTTTTTGCCTTAGTGACCGCCGAAGCCGCGCTCCGCTTAGCCCGCCGATACCCATCAGCTGCCTCTGGAGTCCCACAGGCCAAAAAGGCCTGATAGGACTCCTTCTTCAGCTTGACGGCATCCCTTACTGTCGGCGTCCACCAACGAGTTCGGGGGTTACCGCCACGACAGGCACCGACGACCTTACGGCCACAGCTGCGGCTGGCCGCCTCGACAATAGAGGCACGGAACACAGCCCATTCAGACTCAATGTCCCCCGCCTCACCCGGGACTTGGTTGAAGCTCTGCCGGAGATGGGAGTTAAAACTTTTTCTGACAGGGGACTCTGCCAGACGTTCCCAGCAGACCCTCACAACACGTTTAGGTCTGCCAGGCCTGACCGGCATCCTCCCCCACCATCTGAGCCAACTCACCACCAGGTGGTGATCGGTTGACAGCTCCGCCCCTCTCTTCACCCGAGTGTCCAGGACATGCGGCCGCAAGTCCGACGACACTACTACAAAGTCGATCATCGAACTGCGGCCTAGAGTGTCCTGGTGCCAAGTGCACATGTGGACACTCTTATGTCTGAACAAGGTGTTTATTATTCAAGATTCAAAGTGTTTTTTGTCGTTTTCCCAGTAAGGAAACAAGTTTCCCTGAACAATGAAATTCTTACTTTGCCGTCCATTGAATGCCACGAAAGATCATAAATAAAAAACAACTTTTAAAAAACTAGATAGAAGATAAAGATAAAAGCTCTGAGTAAATAATCTATGTACAGACGTGTGCCGTGTGCTACATATTGTTCCGTATTCAGCAATGAATGATCATTTGTGTAAAAACATGAGGTAGACAGTAAGATGCATGTACAGTATCTGTTATAAGTACTAAGACACATGAACAGTAAACAATATTTACTAAGTCAGGGTACAGGTGCAGCTACAGGTCGTTGTTACAGGTGCAGGTACAGGTCGTTACAGGTACAGGTCTTTGTTACAGGTACAGTTACAGGTCGTTGTTACAGGTACAGGTCGTTGTTACAGGTGCAGGTACAGGTCGTTGTTACAGGTACAGGTCGTTGTTACAGGTACAGGTACAGGTCGTTGTTACAGGTACAGGTCGTTGTTACAGGTGCAGGTACAGGTCGTTGTTACAGGTACAGGTCGTTACAGGTACAGGTACAGGTCGTTGTTACAGGTATAGGTCGTTGTTACAGGTACAGGCCGTTGTTACAGGTACAGCTACAGGTCGTTGTTACAGGTACAGGTCGTTGTTACAGGTACAGCTACAGGTCGTTGTTACAGGTACAGGTCGTTGTTACAGGTACAGGTACCGGTCGTTGTTACAGGTACAGGTACAGGTCGTTGTTACAGGTACAGGTCGTTGTTACAGGTGCAGGTACAGGTCGTTGCAGGTACAGGTCTTTGTTACAGGTACAGCTACAGGTCTTTGTTACAGGTACAGGTACAGGTCGTTGTTACAGGTGCAGGTACAGGTCGTTGTTACAGGTACAGCTACAGGTCATTGTTACAGGTGCAGGTACAGGTCGTTGTTACAGGTACAGGTACAGGTCGTTGTTACAGGTGCAGGTACAGGTCATTGTTACAGGTGCAGGTACAGGTCGTTGTTACAGGTACAGGTACAGGTCGTTGTTACAGGTACAGGTCGTTGTTACAGGTACAGGTCGTTGTTACAGGTACAGGTCGTTACAGGTACAGGTCCTTGTTACAGGTACAGGTCGTTGTTACAGGTACAGGTCATTGTTACAGGTACAGCTACAGGTCGTTGTTACAGGTACAGGTCGTTGTTACAGGTACAGGTACAGGTCGTTGTTACAGGTACAGGTCGTTGTTACAGGTACAGGTCGGTGTTACAGGTACAGGCCGTTGTTTCAGATACAGGTCGTTGTTACAGGTACAGGTACAGGTCGTTGTTACAGGTACAGGTCGTTGTTACAGGTACAGGTCGTTGTTACAGGTACAGGTACAGGTCGTTGTTACAGGTACAGGTCGTTGTTACAGGTACAGGTACAGGTCTTTGTTACAGGTACAGGCCGTTGTTACAGGTACAGGTACAGGTCGTTGTTACAGGTACAGGTACAGGTCTTTGTTACAGATACAGGTCATTGTTACAGGTACAGGTCGTTGTTACAGGTACAGGTCGTTGTTACAGGTACAGGTTGTTGTTACAGGTACAGGTACAGGTCGTTGTTACAGGTACAGGTCGTTGTTACAGGTGCAGGTACAGGTCGTTGTTACAGGTACAGGTACAGGTTGTTGTTACAGGTACAGGTCGTTGTTACAGGTACAGGTACAGGTACAGGTCGTTGTTACAGGTACAGATACAGGTCGTTGTTACAGGTACAGGTACAGGCCGTGGTTACAGGTACAGGTCGTTGTTACAGGTACAGGTACAGGTCGTTGTTACAGGTACAGGTACAGGTCGTTGTTACAGGTACAGGTTGTTGTTACAGGTACAGGTCGTTGTTACAGGTACAGGTACAGGTCGTTGTTACAGGTACAGCTACAGGTCGTTGTTACAGGTACAGCTACAGGTCATTGTTACAGGTACAGGTCGTTGTTACAGGTGCAGGTACAGGTCGTTGTTACAGGTACAGCTACAGGTCGTTGTTACAGGTACAGGTCGTTGTTACAGGTACAGCTACAGGTCGTTGTTACAGGTACAGCTACAGGTCGTTCTTACAGGTACAGGTCGTTGTTACAGGTGCAGGTACAGGTCGTTACAGGTACAGCTACAGGTCGTTGTTACAGGTACAGGTCGTTGTTACAGGTACAGGTACAGGTCGTTGTTACAGGTACAGGTACAGGTCGTTGTTACAGGTACAGGTACAGGTTGTTGTTACAGGTACAGGTACAGGTCGTTGTTACAGGTACAGGTACAGGTCGTTGTTACAGGTACAGGTCGTTGTTACAGGTACAGGTCGTTGTTACAGGTACAGGTACAGGTCGTTGTTACAGGTACAGCTACAGGTCGTTGTTACAGGTACAGCTACAGGTCGTTGTTACAGGTACAGGTCGTTGTTACAGGTACAGGTACAGGTCGTTGTTACAGGTACAGCTACAGGTCGTTGTTACAGGTACAGGTACAGGTCGTTGTTACAGGTACAGGTCGTTGTTACAGGTACAGGTACAGGTCGTTGTTACAGGTACAGGTCGTTGTTACAGGTACAGGTACAGGTCGTTGTTACAGGTACAGCTACAGGTCGTTGTTACAGGTACAGCTACAGGTCGTTGTTACAGGTACAGGTACAGGCCGTGGTTACAGGTACAGGTCGTTGTTACTGACTATCAGCTGTTCAGGAAAAGAAAGACTTTCTGAGTCTGGTTGTCCTGCACTTCAGACTCCTGGATCTCCTGCCTGAGGGGAGGAGGGTGGACGGTCCGTGTTGGGGGTGGGTGGGGTCTCTGATGATGGATCTGTGCTGGTAGATGGTCTGCAGAGAGGCCAGCGGATCCTGGTGATCCTGGACCCGTCTTCACCGCTCTGCAGGCGTTTGCTGCCGTACCACACGGTGATGCAGCGGGTCAGGATGGACTCAACCACGCAGCTGGAGACGTTTCTGAGGATCTTTGGTGACATGCCGAACTTCCTCAGCATCCTCAGGACGTCCAGCTGCTGCTGGGCTCTTTATCATTGCCTACGTGAGCATTGAAGTCCCCCAGAAGAACAAGGGAGTCCCCGGAAGGAGTGCTCTCCAACACCCCTCCAAGGACCCCAAAAAGGGTGGGTACTCTGAACTGCTGTTTGGTGCATAAGTACAAACAACAGTCAAGACCCGTCCCCCCACCTGAAGGCAGAGGGAGGCTACCCTTTCGTCCACCGGGGTAAACCCCAACATACAGGCGCCAAGTCGGGGGGCAATGAGCATGCCCACACCGGGAGCAACTCCAGAATGGAAGAGGGTCCCTCTCAAGGACAGTGGTTCCAGAGCCCAAGCCGTGCGTCGAGGTGGGTCCAACTATATCTAGTTGGAACGGCTCAACCTCGCACACCAGCTCAGGTTCCTTCCCCGCCAGAGAGGTGACTTTCCACGTCCCTAGAGCTAGCTTCTGCAGCCGAGGATCAGACCGCCAGGGTTCCCGCCTCTGGCAGCCGCCCAGATCACACTACACCTGACCCCTATGAGCTGGTGAATGAGGCTGGGGATTCCCTGCTTAGTTGTTCCCGAGACCCGACTCCTGATGGGTGGTAGAAGACGGATGGATGGATGGACAGATGGATGGATGGACGGATGGATGGATGGACAGATGGATGGATGAGTGTTTTGTGGAGACGAAGAGGGAGACGAAGAGGGAGACGAAGAGGTGACTGATCATGGATCAGGAACCAGAACCAAACTGTTGAATCTGACCAATCAGAAGCCAGAGAGCGGTTGCCGTGCTGCGTGCTGCGTTCAGGGTCGGTGTGCGTGCGTGTTAAAGTGGTTTGTGGGCAGGAGGCCATGTTCAACATCTGCACTCAGAGTTTGGGTTTTAAATCCAGGATGTCTGCTGTGATTGGTGGGATTAGACCAACAGGATTAATATGAGCTGCAGCGGAGACGCAGACGGCCAGATGGAGGTGGACAGACGTGTGGACGGCAGGACTCAGACAAACAGGTACGACTGAACTTCTTCATGACTGAGATGATGGAGCATGTTGCAGGACTGGTGGAGGGTCCTGGTGCTCTCTGGGAGGGTAGAACAGATCTATCATGGGTAGAGAGAGAATCAGCTAATGGATGCAGGAAATGTGTGTTTAACTTACATCTACTGTTACTGTTATTTCTACTAATAGATGCGCCCGGTTCTATTTATTATTTTAAAGAGGAAATCCTCCCAGTAACTAGGAATCTGGGATCTTTCATGTTTTTACTGACTGACCCTCTGAAAGGAATAAAGTCCTGTTTGTTAAAAAGTTGGACGTGTTCTACAACGTGCAGGGTGATGAGCTGCAGCTGGTCCATCAGATGCTTCAGCTGTTTGGTCCAGATGTTCTCGGCTAACGTTGGTTCACATTACTTTACTTTCATGTGGGAAAACCTGCAAAGATCAGACAGAAAACAGGATTTTACCATCATCAAGATGACCTGAACCAGGACCTGAGAGATGCACCTGGACCTTCAGCTGGTCCGTCTACCGTAGGCTGAAGCCAAAGTAATCATAACGTCCTGCACAGAACATCCAGTCTAGCTCTTAGAAATATGAAGATAAATCACCTGTTTGGTCACATGACACAACAGGCACCAGAATCCCTTTATGATGATATTTACACCTTAAAATCTGCTTGATCCAACCTGGTGGGAGGCGGCTACACCTGGACAGGTTGCCTGCTGCTGATTGTTCAGATTTCTGGTGGAAACCTGTTATTTAGTTTCTGAGGTCCAGTCAGAGCCAGACGGTGTAATACTTTAGTCCTGGAACATCAGAAACCTGGATACAGCTAACACTCACCTGTCTGCCTTAGCGTCAGCCATGTTTGCAGGTCGGGCATCAGCATCAGGAGCTGCTGGACCATCAGCAGGTGTGGGCGGAGGAAAAGGCGGGAAGTTCAGCATGGAGGAGCTGTACGGGTTCACCAAGAAGCCCAAGGTGACCAGAGGGAACTCTGGCAAACAGGAGAAGAGTGATGGGAAGAAAGAAGGGAAGGAGAAAGAGGACTCCATGCTGGCTTCTCAGATACTGGAAGCTGCCAGGAGGCTGATGGAGAGACGGCGGCTGGAGATCTACCTGAAGGAGTGTGATGTCACCATGGAGGAGGGCACCATGCCATACAGGTGAGGCACAGGCGGGTTACAGCTGAGACCAGAAACAAGTCATGTAAGCAAGGAAATATACCACTGAGACAGGTGAGACAGGTAACCAGAAACCAACACTAGACCCTACAGGTGAGACAGGTAACCAGAGACCAACACCAGACCCTACAGGTGAGACAGGTAACCAGAGACCAACACTAGACCCTACAGGTGAGAGAGGTAACCAGAGAGACCAACACCAGACCCTACAGGTGAGACAGGTAACCAGAGACCAACACCAGACCCTACAGGTGAGACAGGTAACCAGAGACACCAACACCAGACCCTACAGGTGAGACAGGTAACCAGAGAGACCAACACCAGACCCTACAGGTGAGACAGGTAACCAGAGACCAACATCAGACCCTACAGGTGAGACAGGTAACCAGAGAGACCAACACCAGACCCTACAGGTGAGACAGGTAACCAGAGAGACCAACACCAGACCCTACAGGTGAGACAGGTAACCAGAGACCACCACCAGACCCTACAGGTGAGACAGGTAACCAGAGAGACCAACACCAGACCCTACAGGTGAGACAGGTAACCAGAGACCAACACTAGACCCTACAGGTGAGAGAGGTAACCAGAGACACCAACACCAGACCCTACAGGTGAGACAGGTAACCAGAGACCAACACTAGACCCTACAGGTGAGAGAGGTAACCAGAGAGACCAACACAAGAACCTACAGAGACCAACACCAGACCCTACAGGTAAGACAGGTAACCAGAGAGACCAACACAAGAACCTACAGAGACCAACACCAGACCCTACAGGTGAGACAGGTAACCAGAGACCAACACTAGACCCTACAGGTGAGAGAGGTAACCAGAGAGACCAACACCAGACCCTACAGGTGAGACAGGTAACCAGAGACCAACACCAGACCCTACAGGTGAGAGAGGTAACCAGAGACACCAACACCAGACCCTACAGGTGAGACAGGTAACCAGAGACCAACACCAGACCCTACAGGTGAGACAGGTAACCAGAGACACCAACACCAGACCCTACAGGTGAGACAGGTAACCAGAGACCAACACCAGACCCTACAGGTGAGACAGGTAACCAAAGGCCAACACCAGACCCTACAGGTGAGACAGGTAACCAGAGACAAACACCAGACCCTACAGGTGAGACAGGTAACCAGAGACCAACACCAGACCCTACAGGTGAGACAGGTAACCAGAGACCAACACCAGACCCTACAGGTAAGACAGGTAACCAGAGAGACCAACACAAGACCCTACAGAGACCAACACCAGACCCTACAGGTGAGACAGGTAACCAGAGACACCAACACCAGACCCTACAGGTGAGACAGGTAACCAGAGACCAACACCAGACCCTACAGGTGAGACAGGTAACCAGAGACACCAACACCAGACCCTACAGGTGAGACAGGTAACCAGAAACCAACACCAGACCCTACAGGTGAGACAGGTAACCAGAGACACCAACACCAGACCCTACAGGTGAGACAGGTAACCAGAGACCAACACCAGACCCTACAGGTGAGATAGGTCACCAGAGACACCAACACCAGACCCTACAGGTGAGACAGGTCACCAGAGACACCAACACCAGACCCTACAGGTGAGACAGGTAACCAGAGAGACCAACACCAGACCCTACAGGTGAGACAGGTAACCAGAGACACCAACACCAGACCCTACAGGTGAGACAGGTAACCAGAGACACCAACACCAGACCCTACAGGTGAGACAGGTCACCAGAGACACCAACACCAGACCCTACAGGTGAGACAGGTAACCAGAGAGACCAACACCAGACCCTACAGGTGAGACAGGTAACCAGAGAGACCAACACCAGATCGATCGATCTATCTATCTATCTATCTATCTATCTATCTATCTATCTATCTATCTATCTATCTATCTATCTATCTATCTATCTATCCATCCATCCATCCATCCATCCATCCATCCATCCATCTACAGTATCTATCCATTATTTGCTGCAGTAACTCCATACGACCACCAGAGGGAGCTGAAAAACCAGACTGCTACATGTTCAGTTATTCAAACAGTGATACTGGAGAGTGTTTATAATGGTTGGTAGATGATTCTGATTGGGTCCTGGAGGCTGCTGAGTCATGATTCTGATGTTATTAAAGACGTTCTGCTCCAGTTGTTCATCAGCCGAGTGTAACGCTTGTAGTGTGTCTACTGGGTGTGTGGCGTGTGTGTGGGTGTATGTGGGTGTGTGGCGTGTGTGTGGGTGTGTGTAGCGTGTGTGTGGGTGTGTGTAGCGTGTATGTGGGTGTGTAGCGTGTGTGTGGGTGTATGTGGGTGTGTAGCGTGTGTGTGGGTGTATGTGGGTGTGTGGCGTGTGTGTGGGTGTATGTGGGTGTGTGGCGTGTGTGTGGGTGTGTGTAGCGTGTGTGTGGACAGCGTGTGTATCCTGCGGTGCTCTGTGCACTTCATCTGTTTCCACAGCAGAAAGTCCGTCACTGCGTCGTCTCGTTTCCAGAAAAACTGAACCTCACACTGAAATAAATAACTTGTTTTGTTGTACCAGCACCATTAATTCATGTAGTCGTACTATTATCTAAAGTAGATGTTTCTAAAATATTAAGTGAATTAGCTCATTACAGTTTAACACCTGGTTAATAACGTTTCCTTTACACATCTAGTTGTACAGAACAGGTGATAACTCACAGTGACGCAAATAAATCCAGTTAACCCACAATAATCATACTCTACGGTACTGGTTCCGGGTTCGGTTCCCTCGGACACCAGGTTAGCTTACTTTGGAGCGGTACTGGTTCTGGGTTCGGTTCCCCCGGACACCAGGTTAGCTTACGTTGGAGCGGTACTGGTTCTGGGTTCGGTTCCCTCAGACACCAGGTTAGCTTACGTTGGCGCGGTACTGGTTCCGGGTTCGGTTCCCTCAGACACCAGGTTAGCTTACGTTGGAGCGATACTGGTTCCGGGTTCGGTTCCCTCAGACACCAGGTTAGCTTACGTTGGCGCGGTACTGGTTCTGGGTTCGGTTCCCTCAGACACCAGGTTAGCTTACGTTGGAGCGATACTGGTTCCGGGTTTGGTTCCCTCGGACACCAGGTTAGCTTACGTTGGAGCGGTACTGGTTCTGGGTTCGTTTGCTTCGGACACCAGGTTAGCTTACGTTGCCGCGGTACTGGTTCTGGGTTCGTTTGCTTCGGACACCAGGTTAGCTTACGTTGCCGCGGTACTGGTTCTGGGTTCGTTTGCTTCAGACACCCTCTTGCTCCTCTTCATTACTTTTCTCCTCTTCTTCATCGGTCTGCTCCTCCTCTTCATCGGTATGCTGCTCCTCTTCATCGGTTTTCTCCTCGTCTTCATCACTTTGCTCCTCCTCTTCATCGGTGTGCTCCTCCTCTTCATCGGCCTGCTGCTCCTCATCATCGGTTTGCTCCTCCTCTTCACCAGTCTGCTGCACCTGTTCATCACTTTGCTCCTCCTCTTCATCGGTGTGCTCCTCCTCTTCATCGGCCTGCTGCTCCTCTTCATCGGTTTGCTCCTCCTCTTCACCAGTCTGCTGCTCCTCTTCATCACTTTGCTCCTCCTCTTCATCTGTCTGCTCCTCCTCTTCTTCATTCTGCTCCTCTTCATCGGTCTGCTCCTAAGGGGAGCTGGGATGGAGCCGGTCTCATGTAGGATTCATGAGTAAACGTGTCATTAACATTTCAGGAGTCCGTTCAGCTGCCTGATCAGAAAACATGATGCTTGAACGCCTCCACCTCAGATATCATCCAAGAGTTCAGTCTGAGGCTTTTTATCCAGATTAAAGCTTCAACCAGCGTTTCTTTCTCTTTAGCTTTTTATCCAGATTAAAGCTTCAACCAGCGTTTCTTTCTCTTTAGCTTTTTATTCAGATTAAAGCTTCTACCAGCGTTTCTTTCTATTTAGCTTTTTATCCAGATTAAAGCTTCTACCAGCGTTTCTTTCTCTTTAGCTTTTTATCCAGATTAAAGCTTCTACCAGCGTTTCTTTCTATTTAGCTTTTTATCCAGATTAAAGCTTCTACCAGCGTTTCTTTCTCTTTAGCTTTTTATCCAGATTAAAGCTTCTACCAGCGTTTCTTTCTCTTTAGCTTTTATCCAGATTAAAGCTTCTACCAGCGTTTCTTTCTCTTTAGCTTTTTATCCAGATTAAAGCTTCTACCAGCGTTTCTTTCCCTTTAGCTTTTTATCCAGATTAAAGCTTCTACCAGCGTTTCTTTCTCTTTAGCTTTTTATCCAGATTAAAGCTTCTACCAGCGTTTCTTTCCCTTTAGCTTTTTATCCAGATTAAAGCTTCTACCAGCGTTTCTTTCCCTTTAGCTTTTTATCCAGATTAAAGCTTCTACCAGCGTTTCTTTCCCTTTAGCTTTTTATCCAGAATAAAGCTTCTACCAGCGTTTCTTTCTCTTTAGCTTTTTATCCAGATTAAAGCTTCTACCAGCGTTTCTTTCCCTTTAGCTTTTTATCCAGATTAAAGCTTCAACCAGCGTTTCTTTCTCTGTAGCTTTTTATCCAGATTAAAGCTTCAACCAGCGTTTCTTTCTCTGTAGCTTTTTATCCAGATTAAAGCTTCAACCAGCGTTTCTTTCCCTTTAGCTTTTTATCCAGATTAAAGCTTCTACCAGCGTTTATTTCTCTTTAGCTTTTTGTCCAGATTAAAGCTTCAACCAGCGTTTCTTTGTCTTTACCTTTTTATCCAGATTAAAGCTTCTACCAGCGTTTCTTTCTCTGTAGCTTTTTATCCAGATTAAAGCTTCAACCAGCGTTTCTTTCCCTTTACCTTTTTATCCAGATTAAAGCTTCAACCAGCGTTTCTTTCCCTTTAGCTTTTTATCCAGATTAAAGCTTCTACCAGCGTTTCTTTCTCTTTAGCTTTTTATCCAGATTAAAGCTTCTACCAGCGTTTCTTTCTATTTAGCTTTTTATCCAGATTAAAGCTTCTACCAGCGTTTCTTTCTCTTTAGCTTTTTATCCAGATTAAAGCTTCTACCAGCGTTTCTTTCTCTTTAGCTTTTTATCCAGATTAAAGCTTCTACCAGCGTTTCTTTCTCTTTAGCTTTTTATCCAGATTAAAGCTTCTACCAGCGTTTCTTTCCCTTTAGCTTTTTATCCAGATTAAAGCTTCTACCAGCGTTTCTTTCTCTTTAGCTTTTTATCCAGATTAAAGCTTCTACCAGCGTTTCTTTCCCTTTAGCTTTTTATCCAGATTAAAGCTTCTACCAGCGTTTCTTTCCCTTTAGCTTTTTATCCAGATTAAAGCTTCTACCAGCGTTTCTTTCCCTTTAGCTTTTTATCCAGAATAAAGCTTCTACCAGCGTTTCTTTCTCTTTAGCTTTTTATCCAGATTAAAGCTTCTACCAGCGTTTCTTTCCCTTTAGCTTTTTATCCAGATTAAAGCTTCAACCAGCGTTTCTTTCTCTGTAGCTTTTTATCCAGATTAAAGCTTCAACCAGCGTTTCTTTCTCTGTAGCTTTTTATCCAGATTAAAGCTTCAACCAGCGTTTCTTTCCCTTTAGCTTTTTATCCAGATTAAAGCTTCTACCAGCGTTTATTTCTCTTTAGCTTTTTGTCCAGATTAAAGCTTCAACCAGCGTTTCTTTGTCTTTACCTTTTTATCCAGATTAAAGCTTCAACCAGCGTTTCTTTCCCTTTACCTTTTTATCCAGATTAAAGCTTCAACCAGCGTTTCTTTCCCTTTAGCTTTTTATCCAGATTAAAGCTTCTACCAGCGTTTCTTTGTCTTTTCCTTTTTATCCAGATTAAAGCTTCTACCAGCGTTTCTTTCTCTTTAGCTTTTTATCCAGATTAAAGCTTCAACCAGCATTTCTTTCCCTTTAGCTTTTTATCCAGATTAAAGCTTCTACCAGCGTTTCTTTGTCTTTACCTTTTTATCCAGATTAAAGCTTCTACCAGCGTTTCTTTCTCTTTAGCTTTTTATCCAGATTAAAGCTTCTACCAGCGTTTCTTTCGCTTTAGCTTTTTATCCAGATTAAAGCTTCTACCAGCGTTTCTTTCTCTTTAGCTTTTTATCCAGATTAAAGCTTCAACCAGCATTTCTTTCCCTTTAGCTTTTTATCCAGATTAAAGCTTCTACCAGCGTTTCTTTGTCTTTACCTTTTTATCCAGATTAAAGCTTCTACCAGCGTTTCTTTCTCTTTAGCTTTTTATCCAGATTAAAGCTTCTACCAGCGTTTCTTTCCCTTTAGCTTTTTATCCAGATTAAAGCTTCTACCAGCGTTTCTTTGTCTTTACCTTTTTATCCAGATTAAAGCTTCTACCAGCGTTTCTTTCTCTTTAGCTTTTTATCCAGATTAAAGCTTCTACCAGCGTTTCTTTCTCTTTAGCTTTTTATCCAGATTAAAGCTTCAACCAGCGTTTCTTTCTCTGTAGCTTTTTATCCAGATTAAAGCTTCTACCAGCGTTTCTTTCCCTGTAGCTTTTTATCCAGATTAAAGCTTCTACCAGCGTTTCTTTCTATTTAGCTTTTTATCCAGATTAAAGCTTCTACCAGCGTTTCTTTCTCTGTAGCTTTTTATCCAGATTAAAGCTTCAACCAGCGTTTCTTTCTCTGTAGCTTTTTATCCAGATTAAAGCTTCTACCAGCGTTTTTTTTCCCTTTAGCTTTTTATCCAGATTAAAGCTTCAACCAGCGTTTCTTTCTCTTTAGCTTTTTATCCAGATTAAAACTTCTACCAGCGTTTCTTTGTCTGTAGCTTTTTATCCAGATTAAAGCTTCTACCAGCGTTTCTTTCCCTTTAGCTTTTTATCCAGATTAAAGCTTCAACCAGCGTTTCTTTCTCTTTAGCTTTTTATCCATATTAAAGCTTCTACCAGCATTTCTTTCTCTTTATAAAGATTGTTAAACACATGTTTTTATTTACACATCTGTTTTTATTCAGTCGTAGTTTGGTTTGGTTTTCCTGCATCAGGTTTCCTCGGATGGAGTCTAACAACGCTGTAAATCCTCAGAAATCTCTCCTCAGGTCGTCTGTCTTCTCTTTTTCTACAATGTTGCTGCAAACATTAGGAACTCTGAGCTCCATAAAAAGGATTTAATACTCAGCAGGAAATTATAAACACACCAAAGGGTCCTCGGGGAAAGCAGGTTGGGAAGGTCTGGTCTAGACCACTTATTCAGGGGGCAGGTACACCTACACACATTTTTTATTATATAAAATAATTTGATTTAATTTAATAAAGTGAACAGCAGAAAACACAGAAGCTGATTTTATTCAAACACGTTCACACTCAGATGTTAGAAAAAGTTCATCTGATGTTCTTAGGACTGGTTCTCAGCTACGAACTAATCCAGGATACGGAGATTTTTCTAAAGAACTTCATCAGAAGGACCTGAGAACAAGTTTGTTTGTAAGAACGGCGGATGAACAAGGACCAGTTAGAGACGTAGGAATCTGATCCATTTACAAGATAAGATGCTTCAACAGCCGGAAAACGGATCAGATCAACCTGAAATTAAACATCATGGACTGAGACTGACCGAGAAAGACCAGGAACACGAAAAAAACCAGGACCCAGAAGACCAATAAATGACCAGAAGGACTGGATAAGGTGTAAGGAAGGCGTGGAGTCTATGAACCAATCAGCAGGAAATGCATCAGCAACACAAACCCCGAACCTGAACTTAAACTCCGAACCTAAACCTAAACCCCGAACCGGAACTTAAACTCCAAACCTAAACTTAAAACCTGAACCAGAACTTAAACTCTGAGCCTAAACCTAAACCCTGAACCTGAACTTAAACCCTGAACCTGAACTTAAACTCCGAACCTAAACCTAAACTCTGAACCTAAACTTAAAACCTGAACTTGAACTTAAACTCTGAGCCTAAACCTAAACCCTGAACCTGAACTTAAACTCCGAAACTAAACCTAAACCCTGAACCTGAACTTAAACTCTGAACCTAAACCTAAACGATGAACCTGAACTTAAACTCCGAACCTGAACTTAAAACCAGAACCAGAACTTAAACTCCAAGCCTAAACCTAAACCGTGAACCTGAACCTAAACTCCAAACCTAAACCTAAACCCTGAACTAAAGGTGAGCCTAATCCCAAACCCTAAAGATAAACCTTGTACCTGAACATAAACACGACCTGGACTAAAAACCCCCAAACTGTGAGGCAATAACCTCAGGACCAGAAGTCCAGCGTAAACGGGACTAAAAACTGAACCAAGGCTCTGCTGCTAGCTCCTTCGTGGATTTCCTAGTCTTCATCACTTTCTGGGCCTGTGAGGATGAAGAAGACAAGGAGCTGTCATCCTGGAGGACGTCATCTGTGAACTACAGTGCCCCGTCCCCTGACCTGGACAATCTCTGTCTTCACTGGGTTTACAGGCGACATGGCGGACTTACGTCATCTCAGCAGCTCAGCTGACCCGGGTCAGATGTGTCAGCATTAAAAATAATAATAATAACTAAAGATCCAAACATCTGTCCTTCAGCAGGACTACCTGGTCCTAGGACCACGCATCAGACCACCTGGCTGTACCAGCTATAACAGACAGGAGGCTCCAGGTGACCCGGGTGTCCATGAAACCAGAAGAAGTGTAGGGCCATAACGACGTGTCTTCCAGCCTCTGTGTGGGGCGGACGTGTCCCAGATGGAGAATAAAGGAGCGTTGGTCTAAAATAAGCAGCAACAAAGATGAAGCTGGGATGTTTGTGAAGGGAGGCTGAGGCAAATCAGAGCCGGCAGAGCGGACCAGCGTCTCTGTGTGCAGCTACTGTTGTAATCCACATTAGTGACATCAAACCGTTGGCCCAGGGCGTCTCACCGCTCTAATGCAGCCTCCCACCACTCACTGTGTGGCGGACAGGAGGAGGAAGAGTGGGGGAGGGTCTTCATCATCTGCAGGAAACATTAAAACAATAAAAGGAAGGTTCTCTGGAGCAAACGTCTCTCAGAGGTTTCATGTTTAAAAGCGCGTCCTGCACTTCCTCCGCTGGCCACAGGGGTCGCTGTTCAGCCGCTGAAGCTGGGCTTGGTCTGAAGTTTTCTCTGGTCATCCAGCATCTCTGTCTCAGCTTTGTGCTGCTTTTCTGTCTAACGGGGTCGTTTTGCATCCTAACCTAGCTTGTTTTATGTGCAGACTAAATATCTATTCTTTTTTTATTCTTTCCTATCTTTTTTGTGGTAATGTACGTCTCTGATGTGGTGCTTTCATGTCTGCTGTTATTACTGCTGCTCGGTGCTGGTTCGTGACTGCTGTGGGTTTTTTATGTGGTTCGGTTTATGTGTATTTACATTTATTATCTGTATTTTCCAGTTTTTCTCCTGATCTTTTCTTTTTTCCCACGTTTTTGTGGTATTTTCACGCCTTTTATTTGGTCATTTAGTGTCTCTGGGGTCACGTTTAACCTCCAGCTGATGGTTTCTGTCTTTTTGTCCCCTCGTCTCCTCAGTAATCCGTCCATGCCTCCACACCTCCCTGTGTTAGGGTCGGGTGTAGCTCCAGAAGCGAAGGGGTGTCTCTGACCCTGAATGTGGCCTTGCAGGCATTGGAGCTGCATGTTTGACATGTGCTGACGGTGTGTTCAGGGTCGCGTGATTAAAGCGCAGCATGTTTCCTGTAATGTTGTCTGACAGTAATAATTATCTGCTCAGTGGCAGTCAGCCACTGTTTATGGTCCTCTCTCTCCCTCCTGGCTGAATGCTCGCTCGCCCAGTGTGCAGGCGACCGGCTCTGAATAGAGGCTGGGGGGAGGAGGAGGAGGAGGAGGAGCTCCCTCTTCCTCTCGGCAGTACAGTCCAGAGGACGGACACTCGCCTCTCTTTTCAGGGACTCACTTCTTCCTTCCCTCCTCTCTGCGACTGTCCCTCCACCTCCTGCTTCTCCTCTTCCTCCTGCAGCCAGACGCTCTTCATCACCTCCTCCTCCTCCTCTGGGCTCCGGTGGTGGGACGAATGTCCGGCGGATGGTGGGATGCCTTCCTCAGACAGAAAGTTGTGTGAATGGCTCTGATTGGCTGACTGACTTCATCACGGCAGACGGACTCAAACTTGACGTCCCACTCATGAATTCTTCCTCTCGTTACCATAGCGACCGGCGACCTTGGTGGCAGAGAAGGTGTCCGAATAATGTTTTGAGTCTCTGAAAGTCTTCATAGACACAAAGGTTGAAAGCCTGTTTCCGTAGCGACCGAGATGCAGGTGTCCATAGCGTGTAACGTGGGAGGGGGCGGTGGTGGAGGCGGGGCCAGTGAGCACCAGCTGAAGGAGCGGCGGGCAGCGGCTAACACCGGCAACGCCCCCTCCAATCAGGCAAAGGTCAGGGTGGAGCCAACAGTCAGACACACCCTGCTAGGCCACGCCCACATGAAGGAGGCTATTGGTCGTCATAGCAACATGAAGTACAGGTAAGAGGAGGGGAGTGAGAGTGAAACAAAAGGTGGTCATGTGACCCGACAGGTGCAGAGTGGGAGTCAGGTTCATGTTACCCGTGTGTGTGTGTGTGTGTGTGTGTGTGTGTGTGTGTGTGTGTGTGTGTGTGTGTTTGAAAACATTTAAACTAATGAGTTATTGATCAGGTCTCAGGTACTGATTATGATCATTGACCTGGGTGTTTACCCTGATAGCTGTTAACATATTAGATCACTAAGCTTTAGGGACTTATTGATCCTCGGAGTGGGCTTATCAGCTATCGATGAGCCAGTTTCAGTGTGACTCAGAAAAGGCCCACATTAAATGTTCATGACTCCATTATGAATCGTGATGACTTGGACTCAACTCAAAAATTTATGACTTGTAATGAACACGTACAAAGTTTACATGAACTCCAGTGCTGCTGACCTGGGTATCATTGACCTGGACTTGGATGCAAACATAGACCTGGACATGGATAGGAACATAAAAAACCTGAACAGAAACATACCAAAGACCTGGACTTGGATGTAAACACAATAAAGAACTAGACTTGGATGCACACATAGATTTGGACATGGATAGGAACATAGAAAACCTGAACAGAAACATACCAAAGACCTGGACTTGGATCCAAACATAAGACCTGGACTTGGATCCAAACATAAGACCTGGACTTGGATCCAAACATAAGACCTGGACTTGGATCCAAAAATAAGACCTGGACTTGGATGGTTTTTAGTGACGTGGAATAAAGAGAAGTTGGACTCAGGCACCATTGACTTGGACATGGACATGTCCATTGAGTTGTGTCTTTGTCCTCATGTAGCCGTAAGTTTAATGTGGACTCAAGCAGTTTGGTCCCTATGACTGAAATCAGATACCAGATGAGCACCTGTCAACACCTGAGATGTACAACCATCAACCAGATGCTTCCAGAACAAATAAGCTGGATAAAAGCGTGAAAATCTGAATCTATGTAGAAAAACGGCCCAGATTCAGATTCAGGAGTTACAGCTGGTTGTGGTTGTTTAGCTCACCTCTACTCCCACATTTAAACCAAACTCTGTTCATTTCAACCTCAACGTTTATGGACATTTAGACGAGTTTTCATAGTAAGTGTATCGAGGACGTGGACTTGGACCTGAATGGCTGTAACCCAGCTTCGTACTGGATCCTGAATGGCAGGGACTCCAAATGTGACATGAGAACTAAAGTCGGTGACATCTAGTGATCAAGTCAGAGATATCGGCAGGGTGTTGCCCATCCTCCAGCCAGTCAGCTACATTATCCATCAGTTTAGTACTCCAGACCGGGCTGGTCCTGTCCCGGAACTGGACCTGAACTGGACCTGAACTGGACCTGAACTGAACCTGAACTGGACCTGAACTGGACCTGAACTGGATCTGAACTGGACCTGAACTAAACCTGAACGGCTGTGACCCGGCCTCAGACTCAATCCTGATCATCAGTCACTCTGGCCTGGTTTCTGACTAGAACTTGGACTTGAACTCAGACTTGGTCCGGAACTGGACCTGAACTGGACCTGAACTGAACCTGATCGGCTGTGACCCGGCCTCAGACTGGGTCCTGATCATCAGTCACTCTGGCCTGGTTTCTGACTAGAACTTGGACTTGAACTCAGACTTGAACTGGACCTGAACATCTGTGACCCAGCCTTGGACTGGATCCTGATCGCCAGCCACTCGGACCTGAACCCGGACACCATGATGCAGATCAGGACCCGTGCGTGGTGGTGCATTCACTGACATGTTTCCAGGTCAGCTGCCTGCTCTGGTTTGTCACTTTCCAGCTGACAGAGGATGAAACCAGAAGAATCTGTTTTTAAACTCGAAGCTATTTCTGACTGTTTGATGATTAAAAACTGTACAAGTCAGTAAAATCCGGCTGAACCGTCACGTTGGTATTTTTAGTCTGTTGGAGTCTGAAGCTGCTGTTTGTTGTTTCTGCTGATTTTCCCTCGTGGACTCTGCGATGCATTCAGGGTGCATCTGCAGTGTTAACCAGCCTGATTGAAGACCGACCACTGCGTGATGACTACATCCCCCATCATGCACCTCTGCAGCAGGGCTGGAGTGCTATGTTCCCTCAGCAGATCCGGACCTCTGAGCACATCGCGCTGTTTTACTTTACATTATTTTACAGTAAATAAATCAGCTGCTTCACCAGCGAGTCATTCTGGAACTAAAATAACCCGTCTACACCACATCCGTCCAGCTTTCCTCCGGCTGGCCTCTCATGTCTTCACGTTGTCTCTGTCACATGGACCTGACGCTGAGTTATCAGGTCATTGATTAACTGTTTGTTTTACAGGAACCTGGGGAAATCTGGACTCAGAGTGTCCTGTTTAGGACTGGGTGAGTGCTGACACACACTTACCCACACTTCCATAAATCCGCCACACGGACGCAGTCAGAGCTGTTCCTCCTCTTTTCACAGGAACGTGGGTGACGTTCGGCTCTCAGATCTCCGATGAGGTTTGTTTAGCTGAACGAGTGTGGACCGGGCAGCCGGTCTCCTTAGCAGATCCAGCCTACTCTGCCCTTTCTTGTACAGGGCGTTAGTGTTGTCTGCACTGGAGAAAGCAAAAATCACGATTCCCACAGCCGACACAATCACATAATATTAATAATTAAGTAAAATAAAAATAAATAAATGTTTTTTGCTTTAAATTAATGAAATAAATGATTGACGATGGGTAGCGATGACTAAAAACCAGAATAAACGGGTGCTGTACAGCTTATGTAAACATGGATGCTACAGTAAGAACAGGTATTTAATGAACGCTGAACGCAGGTGTAATAACAGTCAGGTGCTATTTAATCACACTTCAGGTAACTTGGAATATTTTCATGTTACAGCTACGTAAGTGTTTAGCTAGTTTCTCTAAAAAGAAGAAAAAGTCTGTATATTAGTTCATCACTACGTTTATTTGAGCTGCAGATGATGGAGGAAGAGTCTGTTAAATCTAAGAATTGTTTTTTTATTTTAACTTTAATTTTAAAACATGATGTCCTCACTTCGTCGTGAATTCTCGCGGTCCCCTGTAGGTATGATAGGAGAGAATGTGTGTGGGCTGCACAGACTTGACCGTTGCTGCAGGTTTCATGTTGTTTTGTTGTGTTTAGATGGCAGAGAACGTGATGACGGTGGCGTACGACAGCGGCGTGAACCTGTTCGACACGGCCGAGGTTTACGCATCAGGAAGGTAAAACACAAACATTAAACCTGTCCTCAATCTGCAGCACGTCGTAGGTCTGTCACTCATAACCTTAGACAACAGAACCCAACAGCGCCCTCTAAACTAGCACCCCCACAGGCAGCAGGCGGTACTGCACATCTCAACGCTCAGTAATGGAAAACAATCAGGATCCAGGTGAAAATACATTCTTTTTACAAGGCTGTGTTGAACCACGTGGTTAGTTAGAAATCTCAACTACGTGGTTGTACTTGAAAGAAATTAATATGTGATTAAAGTTAAATTACATTTAATTTTACTGCATCTGCAGGTGTACATAAACATACCTGTGATAAATTTTACCGGCCTGTTTATTTAATTTGTTTAAAAAAGGTTTCATATTTTCCAGAGAACTTTTATGTATTAAAGATAAATTTCAGACTGTTTCAGATTATTCAGATATATGATAAATACTTTTATTTTTGTATCCATTCTAAGAAATTCATTCATTTTGGGGCATTTTTAACAAAAGCTTTGGATATTTAGTATTTAAATCATCTCATCTCTCAGATTTTTCTGAAATTTAATTTATTTAATTACATTTTTCAGTTTTATAATAAATTTCTCCAGAAATCTTCATAATTACTCAGATTGTATTAAATGTAGTAAACGTATTGACCATTTAAATGTGTCGTGCTCAGAAAGCAGATAAAGTCTGTTAATAACAGTCTGATAAAATGTTAACAGATCCTGGTTACAGGAACATTCAGCAGTGATTCTCAATGAGCTCCTTTAGTTTGTGTCATTAGCGAACAGAGTAGCATGCACCTGTAGACACCTGAACTTTCCTGTGTAGAAACCGTTCTACATGACTCGGCCGTTTTCTTTAACGTGAACCGGTAAAATCTGATGTAAAACATGTCTGTGTTTCAGGGCAGAAACAACTCTGGGAAACATCCTGAAGAAGAAAGGCTGGAGGTAAAGCAACTTGTTTCTCTCTTACATCTTCAGGTGTTCGGTAACTTGCTCAGTTTGAGGACATTTTAGTTCCCGTGTTGAACTGATTTAGACTCATTTCAGACTAATGTAGTCAGGTTTAGTCCCTAGAAGCAGGTGTGGCTCTGGTGTGAGGAACACATCACCATCACCGTGTTCACACCAAGCTGCAGTTTGTCTTGAAGACGAGCTGATGTGTGACTCAGCAGCTTTCCCTCCATCAGTCTCCATTGTCATGTTTTAATCTCCTCCTCTCTCCCTCTAACTCCCTCCATCGCTCACGGTGACGGATGCGACCACCATGAAATAACTCAGGAGGTCCAGCTACGTGGTGACCACTAAGATCTACTGGGGAGGACAGTGAGTGCCGCTTTTATTCATCTTCTCCTGTCATGTGATGAAGTTCATCTGTGTGAAAAGTCTCACTTCTCAGGTTTTAAAATGAAAACATAATAAAAACATAATCTGGTTCTTATGTGGTGTTAAAGCTCAGTAGATCCTTCCTCATGTCAACATTTCACACACTCAGCATTTACTCCCTAAACCTAACCCTGACCCCCGACCCTAAACCTAACCCTCACCCCGACCCCGACCCTAACCCCAACCCCGACCCCGGCCCTAAACCTAACCCCGACCCTCACCCTGACCCCGACCCTAAACCTAGCCCCGACCCCGACCCCGACCCTAAACCTAACCCTCACCCCGACCCCGACCCTAAACCTAACCCCGACCCTGACCCTGACCCTGGACAAAGGCTGTCAGATGTTTCCTAAACTATCTGGAGTCCATCGCTCTAGAACCAAGACATCTTTCTGGAGTGGACATCCCAGCATCAGACCAAGATCAGACCATGAAAATCATCCTAGGTCTAGACCTCAGTCAGTAGGGTAGAAGTTCAGGACAGTCCAGTTAGAAAAGACTGAACCAGTATGGCTTGCTGGGAAGATTGCAGGAGAAAAAACAACATGGCAGCGCGGCTTCGACTAGCAAAGCTGGATCAGAAGAAACCACCAGACCTCTGGAACCAGGTCCTCTGGACAGACCAGACCGGAGTGGACACGTTTGGTTCTTAAACGCCTCATAGCAGCTGTCAGCACGGTGGTGGAGGGATGATGGTCTGGACTCTTGCAGTCGTTGATGGACTTGCCAGGATACCATAGTCTTCCAGAGTCGGATGCGAGTCCATCTGTCCGACAGAAAAAGCTGGAACTGTCTCATGCAGCAGGACGATGATCCCAAACCCAGCAACAGGTCTACACCAGAACCAGGTCTAGGAATATGGTATCCTATCTCCCCCGTCAGGAGTTGTTCACCTGACCCGAGTTCAGACCTGATAAGAAGCAGATGACTTCATGATGTCCTGATAAATGGACTATCCTTAAAGTTTCAGGCCTCCATTCGGTTTTTCCTCATGTGGGATTTCCTGTTTTAGGAACCTGGTTTTCTTTGAAAGGCTCTGAAATCCTAACTTTAATCTTTCCTGCTGGTCAACAGGACACATTTTCTCTACTTTCAGCTCATTAGTGGAGAGAAGTCTGTCCCAGAAACTGCTAGAAAACAGCCCAGATTCATGTTTTTCTACTTGTGTTGCTCAAATGATTAAATTAACTTCAGTCCTGATCAAAACTACCAAATATTTAAATATATTATTTAGAATTATAATATCTCATGAAAAATGTCACGTTTTTTTTGTAGTCGTAAAACAGCGACATCACCAAACTGGCATTTATAAGAGTTCCATATTTCTACGTTTTAATCAGGACTGACGATTAAAAGTCGTGAGACAAAGAAAAAAAAACATTCAGTTGTGTTTTATAGCAGTTTGTGGGAAAAGGTCCTGGAAGGGTCAGAAATGGTAATAAATTATAAATCTGGTCACAGAAACAACTAAAATGGCATCAAATAAATTTAGGAAATATTTTGTATCAAAGACTGATCTTTAAATAAAATCCCAGCCACAAGAAAACATCTAAATCTTATGTTTTTATTTTCATAGAAACATGATACATCATCAAATTAGCATTTAAAGGGTTTGATTCTCAGCGTTATTAAATACTGAGGACACAAACAGCCATAAAGAAACGATGGGCAGGTGTTTCATACCTGTGTGTCTCTGTGTGTGTGTTTAGGGCCGAGACAGAGCGAGGGTTGTCACGGAAACACATCATAGAAGGTAAACAGTTTTTCCTGGTTCTCCTACACTTCCCATAATCCTCTAAAACCTGGAGCAGAAACAGCCTGCAACCGAACAGGAATAAAACCTGGAGCAGAAACAGCCTGCAACCGGACAGGAATAAAACCTGTAGTAGAAACAGCCTGCAACCGAACAGGAATAAAACCTGGAGCAGAAACAGCCTGCAACCGGACAGGAATAAAACCTGTAGTAGAAACAGCCTGCAACCGGACAGGAATAAAACCTGTAGTAGAAACAGCCTGTAACCGGACAGGGATAAAACCTGGAGTAGAAACAGCCTCTAACCGGACAGGAATAAATCCTGGAGTAGAAACAGCATGTAACGGGACAGGGATAAAACCTGGAGTAGAAACAGCCTCTAACCGGACAGGAATAAATCCTGGAGTAGAAACAGCATGTAACCGGACAGGAATAAAACCTGGAGTAGAAACAGCCTGTAACTGGACAGGAATAAATCCTGTAGTAGAAACAGCCTGTAACCAGACAGGAATAAAACCTGGAGTAGAAACAGCCTGTAACCAGACAGGAATAAAACCTGGAGTAGAAACAGCTTGTAACTGGACAGGAATAAATCCTGGAGTAGAAACAGCATGTAACCGGACAGGAATAAATCCTGGAGTAGAAACAGCCTGTAACCGGACAGGAATAAAATCTGGAGTAGAAACAGCCTGTAACTGGATAGGAATAAATCCTGGAGTAGAAACAGCATGTAACCGGACAGGAATAAATCCTGTAGTAGAAACAGCCTGTAACTGGACAGGAATAAAACCTGTGGTAGAAACAGCCTGTAACCGGACAGGAATAAATCCTGGAGTAGAAACAGCCTGTAACTGGACAGGAATAAATCCTGGAGTAGAAACAGCCTGTTACCGGACAGGAATAAAACCTGGAGTAGAAACAGCCTGTAACTGGACAGGAATAAATCCTGGAGTAGAAACAGCCTGTAACTGGACAGGAATAAAACCTGGAGTAGAAACAGCCTGTAACTGGATAGGAAAAAAAACCTGTAGTAGAAACAGCCTGTAACCGGACAGGAATAAAACCTGGAGTAGAAACAGCCTGTAACTGGACAGGAATAAAACCTGGAGTAGAAACGCTTGTAACTGGACAGGAATAAATCCTGGAGTAGAAATAGCCTGTAACCGGACAGGAATAAAACCTGTAGTAGAAACAGCCTGTAACTGGACAAGAATAAAAAATGTAGTAGAAACAGCCTGTAACCGGACAGGAATAAAACCTGGAGTAGAAACAGCCTGTAACCGGACAGGAATAAAACCTGGAGTAGAAACAGCCTGTAACCGGACAGGGATAAATCCTGGAGTAGAAACAGCCTGTAGCTGGACAGGAATAAAACCTGGAGTAGAAACAGCCTGTAACCAGACAGGAATAAATCCTGTAGTAGAAACAGCATGTAACCAGACAGGAATAAAACCTGGAGTAGAAACAGCCTGTAACCGGACAGGAATAAAACCTGGGGTAGAAACAGCCTGTAACCGGACAGGGATAAATCCTGGAGTAGAAACAGCCTGTAGCTGGACAGGAATAAAACCTGGAGTAGAAACAGCCTGTAACCGGACAGGAATAAAACCTGGAGTAGAAACTGTCTTGTTTTCGTTGTGGGCTCTTAATAAAGACTCCGTTGCTTGAAGAGCAATGTACTCGTTCATTTATTAGTGTCTCTCATGTCATGTACAGACGATAACAACTGGCTCTATCAACACTCCGCCTACGTATATACACACCATCAGTGCCCCCTACTGGCGGGAGGTATAAACAACATAAACACAGATACTAAGCAAATATGTATTTGCTGCTATCATTACATCTTCCTTTTTTTTTTTCAAAACAAACACCTTCACCTTTTCTACACATAAGTACTCTTAGTTCAACAAGCATTTTCCAGTCATAAACATAGAACCTTGCACTGTCTTGCGAGCTCAGAGTAGTCTTCCTCACAGTACCTAAATGATTATTTTTTACCTGGGCAGCTAACTTCAGTCAACCTAATTTAACCACAATATCAACTTGTAATAACCACACACTGTACAACACAGCTATGCATCTGTACCTCGAACTTAAGAAAGATAATATGAAAACATAACCTCACTACAAACACGTAAACACTTTCAGATTTGTTCAATGAGTCTTTCAGGTGGCTTCACATTTCTTGAAGACCTTCTAGGTGTTTGTTCTTGTATCTGGGTACCCGATGGAGTCTCAAGCATGCGGTGAGATTGTTCAGCAGCCTCAAACCTCTGTTCTTCAGATGCAGGTTCCTTGAGAAGATCTCTGCGATTCCGTCTCAGGAGAGCTCCATCTTCTGTCCGAATGGTGTATGACCTTGGTTGAACTTCACTCAGAACATTTGCTTTCTGTGTCCAAGTGTTTGTTTTATGTTTAAACCTCACATGATCCCCTACAAGGAGTTCAGGTAGGTTCTTCGTTCCTCTGTCATAGTAGAACTTTTGTTTTGCTTTTTGCTGCTCCTTGAACTCCTTCACGCCGGTTCCCTCCGTTGTCCGAAGTAGGTCATCTCGGATGGGCAGGTTTGATCTCAGGCGTCGTCCCATAAGGAGCTGAGCCGGTGACATGCCACACTCTAGTGGCGTTGAGCGATACACCAGCAGGCTTCGGTAGAAGTCAGTGTCGCTGTCCCATGCCTTGCCCATCAGTCTTTTCACAGTTTGGACCGACTTTTCCACTAACCCGTTAGATTGTGGGTAGTGTGGACTCGATGTCGTGTGAACAAATTCCCACTCTGTTGCAAATTGTTTGAACTTTATGTTGGAAAACTGTGGACCATTGTCTGTAAAAACTTCATTCGGCACTCCGTGCCTTGCAAATATGGCCTTCATGGATGTAATCACAGTCTCTGCGGTCGTAGTGTGTAACCTACAGACTTCTGGATACAGGGAGTAATAGTCTGTGACCACAACATAGTCCTTTCCTCCAGAAACAAAGAGATCAGCACCCACCTTCTGATAAGGTCGGTCTGGCACAGGGTGTGGCTTCAGCGACTCCGCAGGATTGCTTGCTTGATATTTCAAACACGTCGAGCAGTTTGATACCTCATTTGTCACATCCTGATTAATCCGAGGCCAAAACATCACCTCACGTGCTCTCTTTTTGCATTTTTCAATGCCGAGGTGTCCCGCATGTATTTTCTTGAGCATGTCTATTCGTAGACACTTTGGAATGACTATTTTGCTTCCCTTGTAGATGATGCCATCCACAACTGACAGTTCTGTTCTGCAATTCCAGTAGTCCTGAACAACAGGTGAACAGTCTTGCTTACAGTTGGGCCATCCATCCAAGATGGTTTTGCACAGCACTTTTAAAGTGTCATCTTTGTTCGTCTCCGTTCTTATAAGCTCCATTTTTTCATCTGCGACCGGCAGTGCACTTGTGATCATGTTGACATATACTCGTACATCATTGTCCATTTTGGTGTTTGCTGGCTCTCTAGGGTCAACAGCTCTGGATAACGCGTCGGCTGTGTACATCAGCTTACCAGGGGTATACATCACGTTGAGTGTGTATCGTTGCAGTCGGATCATCATTCTTTGGATTCTCAGTGGGCAGTCATTGAGTGGCTTCTGGAACAATGCAAGCAGTGGTTTATGGTCGGTTTCAACACTGATCGCTTGCCCTGACACAAACTGGTGGAATCTTTCACAGGCATATGTTATGCTGAGCAGTTCTTTTTCAATCTGTGCATATCTTGTCTCTGCGTCCGTCATAGATCGTGATGCATATGCAACAGGTTGCCAGTCACCATACTTCTGCATAAGAACAGCTCCAAGCCCGCTCTGTGATGCATCTGATGAGATCTTAATAGGTCTCGCCGGGTCATAAAACTTCAGAATTGGCTCTTCTGTGAGCAGTTTCTTCAAGTCACGCCATGCTTTCTCATGCTCATGATTCCACTCCCATTCAACTTTCTTTTCAGTCAGTTGTCTCAGAGGCGCCATCTTCTCAGAGAGATTAGGTATGAACTTTCCCATGTAGGTGATCATGCCATTAAACCTCTGTACATCCTTCTTGCATTGTGGCCTTGGCATATTTTCAATTGCTGTCACTTTCCTGGGATCTGGTCTGATGCCGTCACTGCTCAGGATGTCCCCCACAAACGTCAGTTCTTGTACTCCAAGCTGACATTTTTCTTTATTCAGCTTCAGATTTGCTTTTCTGGTTGCCTCTAACACACTTCTCAGTCTCTTGTCGTGTTCCGTTTTTGTGCTTCCCCACACAATGATGTCGTCCATTGACGTGTCTACTCCTTCCAGGTGCTCATAGACCATGTGTATTGTCTTGTGATACACTTCAGGTGCTGAAGCAATGCCGAATGGCAGTCGCCGGAATCTATATCTGCCAAATGGGCTGTTGAACGTGCATAATTTTGAACTTGCATCGTCCAGCTTTAATTGCCAAAACCCTGATGATGCGTCCAGTTTGCTGAAATATTTTGCATTTGCAAACTGTGACATTATTTCCTCTCTTGTGGGGAGTTTGAAGTGTTCTCTTAGTATAGCTCTATTTAGATCTCTAGGGTCCATACATACTCTTGGCTGTCCATTTTTTTTTTCCACTATAACAAGAGAACTCACCCACTCTGTTGGTTCATCGATCTTTTCGATCACCTCCAGGTTCTCCATTCGGTCCAGCTCATCTTTCAGCGGCTTTCGAAGAGCAAATGGTACTTTGCGGCATGGATGAATGACTGGTGGCACACTGGTATCGACTCTGATCGTGTGCTCTCCTGAAAGGCAGCCAAGACCCTGGAACAGGTCACTGTATTCCTTCATCAGATCATCATAGTCCATGTCATCATCAGCATCCACAACCAGCACTCTCTTTACTAGGTTCAGCCTCTCACACGCAGATAAACCTAGTATGGGCTGCACATTCTTCAGAACCACAATGAATGTTAGTGTATGTTCTTTGTCCTTGTGTGTCACTTTTACTATGCATTTTCCTTTCACAGGTATTTCTGCTCCCGAGTATCCACTTACTTTCACTTTAGTTGTATGTATTTTGGGTCTAGGTCTGATTTTCTTGAACTCTGCTTCTGATATGACGTTCGCTTGGGCACCGGTATCAAGTTTAACTTCCATGAGCGTGTCATTCACTTTGAGTGTCATCATCCAGTCCTTCTTCTCCTCTTTGTTGTTTGTCACAGCATCTACATAAAAGTCCTCAGCGTCATCTTCATCCACTGTATGGACCTTACTTTGTTTTGGAATTGGTTTTCTGCAGCACCGGGCATAATGGTTACTCTTGTTACAGTTGTTGCATGTTTTACCATATGCAGGGCATTTCTTAGGAGGATGCTGTGTGCCACATCGACCACAAGTCTTTTCATTACTGTCTCGATTACCTGGTGACCTTGACTGCTGTTTAATCTGAGGGGCAGCACTCTGTCTATTGACTCTGTGTGTGTTCTTGTTCACAGCATCTACCTTGCAGCCGTCACCGAACAGTTCTTTTGCTTGCAATTTTACCGTCTCGGCCGCTCTGCACAGTTTCAATGCTTTTTCCAGGTCGAGATGTTCCTCTCTCAGTAGCCTCTCTCTTAGACCATTATCAGGAATCCCACACACAAGTCTGTCCTTTATCAAAGAGTCTGTCAGTCCTCCAAATTCACACGTTTTGCTTCTGTTTCGTAGCTCTGTTACATATTGATCAATCGTTTCTCCTGTAGTCTGTACACATGTGAAGAATCTGTGCCTCTCAAACGTCACATTTCTCTTCGGTATGCAGTAAGCCTCAAACTGCTCCATTATCTTATTCAGCTTCATTCCTTCCCCATCAGCAAAAGTGAAGTTATTATACACTTCCAGTGCATCTTCACCCACTACGTGTAAAAACACTGACGCTTGCTTTTTGTCACTTGCCTCGTCAAGTCCAATTGCCGATAAGTACAAAGCAAAGCGTTGCTTAAATCTCCTCCAATTTTCAGCCACGTTCCCAGTAAGCTGAAGGGCGGGTGGTGGGTGTATGCCGTCCATTATGTCGTCGCTGGTTCTCTACGTTTTTTCTTTTTCCGCGAGTTAGCAACACCAAGTTCCTTGCTGAGCTGATGCGTCGGTACTGTTAGCTGTGTGGCTAATATTAGCTTCCTTTGGTAACTCGTTGTTTACATTTACCAGTACCTCTCTTCAAGACCATCTTCTGACACCATGTCTTGTTTTCGTTGTGGGCTCTTAATAAAGACTCCGTTGCTTGAAGAGCAACGTACTCGTTCATTTATTAGTGTCTCTCATGTCATGTACAGACGATAACAACTGGCTCTATCAACACTCCGCCTACGTATATACACACCATCAGTACCCCCTACTGGCGGGAGGTATAAACAACATAAACACAGATACTAAGCAAATATGTATTTGCTGCTATCATTACAGAAACAGCATGTAACCGGACAGGAATAAAACCTGGAGTAGAAACAGCATGTAACCGGACAGGGATAAAACCTGGAGTACAAACAGCCTGTAACCGGACAGGGATAAAACCTGGAGTACAAACAGCCTGTAACCGGACAGGGATAAAACCTGGAGTAGAAACAATGTAATGGGCCTGAGTGTCGTGTCCTCTGTTGGCTGCAGGAGGTCGTGGAAGCTTTGGGAGGCTCAGTCCCGAGCAGACTGGATTAGAAGTGCTGCACAGAGCAGCATCAATCACGGAGCTGCTGCAGGCTGCTAACAGCTCTGGAGACTTAAATCACAGTGAAACGCTAAATTTAACCACAAACAATCCCACAAAGCCTGCGCGATGCTGCCTGTCTAATCTGCAGCAGCTGCTTGGACCTGGTCCTGCTTTACTGACCTGGTCCCACTGTTTGGACCAGCCTGGAGACCTGGTCCTGCTGACCCACACAGATACCTCAGAAACGCTGCTGGAAATATTCCTTTCCCTCTGAAAATCATACAAACCTCAGTGAGCCCTACCTGGACAGGTACACCTGGACAGGTACACCTGGACAGGTACACCTGGACAGGTACACCTGGCGATCACCTGATAATTGCTGGGATAGACTTCAACCCTTGAACTGGACTAAGCAGTGTAGAAAATTGTGTCAGTGAGACGGTTAATCAGCTCATCATGATTAAATGTGATTAATCATGATTAATCACATTTAATCATGATTAATCAGATCTGAAGCAGCTCAGACTCTCTACAGAGTTACCTGCTGGATCATCAGCTATTTTATTTCATATTTCCACTTTCAATACGAGTTACTTTTATTAGAATGTTACAGTTAATATAGCTTTGAATTTGGAACTTGTATTTAACAGAAATGGGTAAAATGTCTCCAACGGCTGAAACTTTTACCTAAAGACCTCTGAGATTTACCTGGGGACCTCTGAACGGGCCTCACCTTTATGTTGGGAAATTATTTAATCCAGAAAGTGTAAACAGAGGCTGATATGTGTGTTTATGTGTAGTTTTCACTCTGCAGCTGCATTAAACCCGTCAGAATCCTCCTGATCCGCATGTTTGTCCTTCAGCCAATTCCTGATGAGTCCTGCATTCAGGAAGAGCTCAGTTCAGTCATCCTGTATGAGAACGAAAGCAGAAATCCTGATAAATTTCAGTCTGGCTTCCAACCCCATCATAGCCCTGAAACAGCTCTGGTGACAGCGGTACATGACTGGTTCTGGTCCTGTATCAGTCCTGGTTCTGGTCTAGTATCAGTCCTGGTTCTGGTCTAGTATCAGTCCTGGTTCTGTTGGATCTCAGTGCTGCGTTTGATACTGTAGATCCCAGAATGCTGCTGCACAGGCTGGAAAACTGGGTTGGACTTTCTGGAGCGGTTCTTAACTGGTTCAGGTCCTGTTTAGAAGGCCGGAGTTATTTAGTTACGATCGGCAGCTATGAATCTGAGCGAGTGGCCATGACTTGTGGAGTCCCCCAGAGGTCAGTCCTTGGACCTCTTCTATTCAACTTGTATATGCTCCCTTTGGGTCAAATATTACAGAACTATAGCATTAATTATCAAAGTTATGCAGATGATACACAACTTTATGTGTCTCTGTCACCAGATGTCTGCAGTCCAATAGACTTAATGTCTCAGTGTCTGGAGCAAATAAACACCTGGATGAAGGAGAATTTTCTACAATTAAATGAAGATAAAACTGAGATTATTCTGTTTGGTAGAAAGAGAAGAGGGTCAGCATTGGTAAACACCTGGAGACTCGGGCTCTTAAAACCACCAACCAAGTTGGTAACCTGGGAGTGTTGATAGACTCAGACCTGACTTTCAGCAGCCACATCAAAGCTTCACTAAGAAGCTTTTTACCATCAACAGAATTAAAAGTTTAGTCTCCCAGAAAGACCAAGAGAAACTCCTCCATGATCCATCTCCAGTAGACTGGACTACTGTACTGGTCTTTAACAGGACTTCCCAGTATGACCAGTAAACATCTGCAGCTCATCCAGATGCTGCTGCTGGAGTTTTAACCAGGACTAAGAGATCCGAACACATCACACTAGTTTTAAAATCTGTCAGTATATATATTAAATATACAGTATATACCAGTATATACTGATTTTCAGCTTACACTAATTTCCAGTTCATACTGGTTTCCAGTTTAAACTGTTTTATGGTTTATACTGGTTTTCCGATTTACACTGGTTTCCAGTTCATACTGATTTCCGGTCTATACTGGTTTCCAGTATTAACTGGTTTCCGGTTTATACTCGTTTTCCATTTATACTAGTTTCCAGTTTAGAATAGTTTCAAGTTTATAGTGATTTCCAGTTTACACTGGTTTCCAGTTTTAATTGGTTTCTGGTTTTTACTGGTTTTCCATTTATACTGATTTCCAGTTTGCACTGATTTCTGGTTAATACTGGTTTCCAAGTTTACACTGGTTTGCGGTTTACACCGGTTTCTGGTTTACACTGGTTTTTAGTTTACACTGGCTTCCAGTTTACACTGGTTTCCAGTTTACACTGGTTTCCAGTCTATACTTGTTTCAGTTCACACTGGTTTCCAGTTTATAGTGGTTTCTGGTTTTTACTGGTTTTCGATTTAACTTCTTTCCAGTTTACACTGGATTCAGGTTCATATTGGTTTCCAGTTTACACTGGTTTCCACTTTATACTGCTTTCGGATCTATACTGGTTTCTGGTTTATACTGGTTTTTCATTTATACTGGTTTCCAGTTTACAATGGTTTCCGGTCTATACTAGTTTCCAGTTTATACTGGTTTTCCATTTATACTAGTTTCCGTCCATACTGGTTTCTAGTTGATACTCGTTTCCACTTAATACTGGTTTCAAGGTTACATTGGTTTTTAGTTTACACTGGTTTCCAGTTCATACTGTTTTGCGATCTGTACTGGTTTCCGGTTTACATTGGTTTCCAGTTTAAACTGGTTTCCGGTCTATACTGGTTTCCATTTATACTGTTTTCCAGTTTACACTAGATTCAGGTTTATATTGGTTTCCAGCTAACATTGGTTTGCGGTTTACACTGGTTTGAGCTCTATACTGGTTTCCAGTTAACACTGGTTTCTGGTTAACACTGGTTTCCAAGTTTATACTGGGTTCCAGCTGATATTCGTTTCCACTTAATACTGGTTTTCAGATTTCAATTGTTTTTAGTTTACACTGGTTTTTAGTTCATACTGTTTTCCGATCTGTACTTGTTTCCAGTTTAAACTGGTTTCCGGTTTACACCGGTTTCCGGTCTATACTGGTTTCCAGTTTATATTGGTTTCCGGTTTACACTGGTTTCCGGTCTATATTGGTTTCCAGTTTAAACTGGTTTCCAGTTTATATTGGTTTCCGGTTTACACCGGTTTCCGGTCTATACTGGTTTCGAGTTTATATTGGTTTCCGGTTTATAACAGTTTTCCATTTATACAGAGTTTCAGTATAAATCAAGACCACAGTTTAGAACATAGTCTGGACCAGGTTCCAGACCAGAGTCCAGACTAAACTCTGGTCCAGACCAGAGTCCAGAATAAACATGGAGAAGCAGCATTTAGCTGTAACGCTTCCAGAGGAGATGAAACTTCCACCAAACGTAGACACCACACTACATCCAGGTTAAAACATTTCCCATGCTCTTTTGCATCTGCCAGCTGTTTACAGCTTCCTGTCTCTGTTGTCACCATGGTTACTGGTCTGTCTCTCTGTGGTTCGTTCTGTATCTACAGGTACTTGTGTTTGTTGTAGTGTTGGCTCAGATTATGCTTTACTAGGATCTAGTAGATCTGCTACGTGTCTGGCTGGTTTGTTCTAGTTTCTAGTCTGCCTGTGTGTTTCTGGAGACCCTGGATGGATGCGGATCATCAGTGATGTTAAACCATGATCAGTTCTGAGTTGAGTGTGAGGACAAAGATTAGCAGTAGAGGCCTCATGTTGCTGGGTCAGGTTGCTACGGAGGCCCAGGAGGTCTAGTCTCAGACGGGACGACAGCTGCAGGCTGTGCAGGTGTCTCCGTTCTGTCCTTCAGGCTGAAAATAAGCGACCTGATCAGATCATGCTGGTATGGAGGGAATGACCAGCTGTGTGTGTGCAGGTCTGCGAGGATCCCTGTCCAGGTTACAGCTGGACTACGTGGACATCGTGTTCGCAAACAGGAGCGACGTCAACGCCCCCATGGAGGGTCAGAACACACACACACACAGAAACACACACACATAGAAGCAACACACACAAAAACATACACACAAAGAAACACACACACATACACACAGAGAAACACACGCATAGAAGCAACCCCCCCCCCCCCCCCTCCCCCACACACACACACAAACACACACACACAGAAACACACACACGGAAACAACACACACTCACACAAACACACACACACACACAGACACAGAAGCAACACACACCAACACACACAGAAACACACAATGATCAGTTTCAGATGATGTTTGATGTTCAATCAATCGTCTGGATGATCGATCGATCGTCTTGATGATCGATCGTCTTGATGATCAATCGATCGTCTGGACGATCGATCGTCTGGACGAACGATCGTCTGGACGAACGATCATCTGGATGAGTGATCGATCGTCTGGATGATCGATCGTCTGGATGATCGATCGTCTGGATGATCGATCATCTGGATGAACGATTGATCGTCTGGATGAGCGATCAATCGTCTGGATGATCAATCATCTGGATGATTGATCGATAGTTTGGATGAACAGACGATTGTCTAGATGAAGGAACAATCGTCTCATTGATCTTCAAGCTTTGATCTGCTAATTTCCTTTGAACTCTTACAGAGGTCGTGCGTGCGATGACCTTTGTGATTGATCAGGGTTTGGCCATGTACTGGGGGACGTCCCGCTGGAATGTCGTGGAAATCATGGTAACACAGAACACATACCTGTCCTGTATGGGACTCACATGTGCAACTCACCTGTGTGCGACTCACCTGTGTGCAACCACCTGTGTGTGTTTCAGGAGGCGTACTCCATCGCGCGGCAGTTCAACCTGGTTCCTCCGGTGTGTGAGCAGGCTGAGTATCACTACTTCCAGAGGGACAAGGTGGAGCTCCACCTCCCTGAACTCTACCATAAGATCGGTACGAACACCTTCCTGCAGGTTATAAACTACACCTGAACCTTACTTCTGTCTATGAGAGCTGTGGGGTCTTTAAAGATGCCGATGGACAGGTCCTGGTCTAACTTTGGTTTACCTGTGTCTCAGGTGTTGGAGCCATGACCTGGTCCCCGCTAGCCTGCGGCCTGCTGACAGGAAAATACAACGAGGGCGTCCCAGAGAGCTCCAGAGCCGCCATGAAGGTACAGAAATGCATTAAAGTACACAGGTACTCACAGAACTTCACACAGGTACTCAGAAACACCGTCCGTCTCAAACACTATGGAGCAGATGTGTCAAACGTAAGGCCCGCGGGCCACATCCAGGCTGTGGATGAATTATCTTTGGTCCACATGATCTAATCACTACTTTGTCTAATACCTGATACATATATACATATACATACACACACACACATATATATATATGCATATTGTGAAAACACGAAAGGTCCTGACCATGCATGGAGGGTTCCAAGGAAGGAGGCAGAGGACTAGTGAGTGTCAGAACCACTATCCAGGATGAAACATCCAACATCCATGAATACATCAGGAAGATGGCCTCAACGGACGAAGTGCTCGGTGAATGTCTCAGGCAGTGGAAAACAGATCATGAGGTGATGGAGGAACCATCATGGAGGAAAAGCCCCTCCATGGGCTGTACCACCGACAGATAACTGAAGTGGCTGATATCGAGAAATCCTACCAATAGCTAGAAAGGGCTGGACTGAAAGACAGCACAGAGACACTGATCATAGCTGCACAGGAACAGGCCTTCAGCACCAGAGCAATAGAGACCCAGATCTACCAAACAAGACCAGACCCCAGGTGTAGACTGTGTAAAGAGGCCCCTGAGACAATCCAGCACATAACTGCAGGGTGTAAGATGCTGGCAGGGAAAGCTTACAAGGAGCGTCATAACCAAGTGTCTGGTATAGTGTACAGGAACATCTGTGTGGAGTACAGACTGGAAGCCCCGAGGTCAAGGTGGGAAACACCTCCGAAGGTGGTAGAGAATAACCGAGCTAAGATCCTGTGGGACTTCCAGATCAAAACGGTGATGGTAAACCAGCTGGACATTGTGGTGATGGACAAACAGCGGAGGAAAGCCGTTGTGGTTGACGTCGCAATACCAAGCAACTGTAACATCAGGAAAAAGGAACATGAGGAACTGGAGAAACACCAAGGCCTGAAAGAAGAACTTGAGAAGGTCTGGAAAGTGAAGGTAACAGTGGTGCCCGTGGTCATCAGAGCACTCGGCTACAGCCGATCCCAGGACAAACCTCAGACATCTCGGTCCAGAAGAGTGCAGTCCTAGGAACAGCCAAGATACTGTACAGAACCATCAAGCTCCCAGGCCTCTGGTAGAGGACCCGAGCTTGGATGGATGAGAGACCGCCCACAGAGGGCAAGGGAACAATTTTATAAAAAATATACATATAATCTAGTCTATTGACATAGAACAGACGTTTTAAATGTTCTGTAATGAGTAATGTTTTATAGGTAATAACTAACAGGCTCTGTTACGTTCAGGTTCAGTATGTGCATTAATAAGTTTTTAACAAACACAGAACCAGACCGGCCCTAAACATGTTCCAGTTTTTTATTTCGGCTAGCTGTGTACAGGAGTTTGACCCCTCTGATGCAGAGTGACAACTATCCGTTACCATGGTGACAAAGCCTGTGTGTGCAGGGTTACACGTGGCTGAAGGAGCGTCTGCACAGCGATGAAGGGAAGAAACAGCTGGGAAAAATCAAAGAGCTCCACCTGCTGGCCGACAGGCTTAACTGCACTGCTGCTCAGCTCGCTATAGGTATGCACCTGCTTACACCTCACGTGCTTACGCTTCACCTGCTTACACCTCACCTGTATACGTCTCACCTGCATACACCTCACCTGCTTACATCTCACCTGCATACATCTCACCTGCTTACATCTCACCTGCTTACATCTCACCTGCATACATCTCACCTGCTTACATCTCACCTGCTTACATCTCACCTGCTTACATCTCACCTGCATACATCTCACCTGCTTACATCTCACCTGCTTACATCTCACCTCCTTAAATCTCACCTGCATACATCTCACCTGCTTACATCTCACCTGCTTACATCTCACCTGCATACATCTCACCTGCTTACGCCTCACCTGTATACGCCTCACCTGCATACGCCTCACCTGCTTACATCTCACCTGCATACATCTCACCTGCTTACATCTCACCTGCATACATCTCACCTGCTTACATCTCACCTGCATACATCTCACCTGCATACATCTCACCTGCATACATCTCACCTGCTTACACCTCACCTACTTACACCTCACCTGCATACATCTCACCTGCTTACACCTCACCTGCTTACACCTCACCTGCATACATCTCACCTGCTTACATCTCACCTGCTTACATCTCACCTGCATACACCTCACCTGCTTACACCTTACCTGCTTACATCTCACCTGCTTACATCTCACCTGCTTACACCTCACCTGCATACATCTCACCTGCTTACATCTCACCTGCTTACATCTCACCTGCATACATCTCACCTGCTTAAATCTCACCTGCATACACCTCACCTGCTTACATCTCACCTGCTTACATCTCACCTGCTTACATCTCACCTGCATACATCTCACCTGCTTACATCTCACCTGCTTAAATCTCACCTGCTTACCTCTCACCTGCATACCTCTCACCTGCATACATCTCACCTACTTACATCTCACCTACTTACACCTCACCTACTTACACCTCACCTGCTTACATCTCACCTGCATACATCTCACCTGCTTACACCTCACCTGCTTAAATCTCACCTGCATACATCTCACCTGCTTACATCTCACCTGCATACCTCTCACCTGCTTAAATCTCACTTGCATACATCTCACCTGCATACCTCTCACCTGCATACACCTCACCTGCTTACACCTCACCTGCTTAAATCTCACCTGCATACATCTCACCTGCTAACATCTCACCTGCTTAAATCTCACCTGCATACATCTCACTTGCATACGCCTCACCTGCATACATCTCACCTGCATACATCTCACCTGCATACACCTCACCGGCTTACACCTCACCTGCTTACATCTCACCTACTTACACCTCACCTGCTCACATCTCACCTACTTACACCTCACCTGCTTACACCTCACCTGCTTACATCTCACCTGCATACATCTCACCTGCTTACATCTCACCTGCATACACGTCACCTGCTTACACCTCACCTGCTTACATCTCACCTACTTACACCTCACCTGCTTACATCTCACCTACTTACACCTCACCTGCTTACACCTCACCTGCTTACACCTCACCTGCTTACATCTCACCTGCATACATCTCACCTGCTTACATCTCACCTGCTTAAATCTCACCTGCATACATCTCACCTGCATACACCTCACCTGCTTACATCTCACCTGCTTAAATCTCACCTGCATACATCTCACCTGCATACATCTCACCTACTTACATCTCACCTGCATACATCTCACCTGCTTACATCTCACCTGCTTACACCTCACCTGCATACATCTCACCTGCTTACACCTCACCTGCATACGCCTCACCTGCATACGCCTCACCTGCATACATCTCACCTGCATACGCCTCACCTGCATACATCTCACCTGCATACGCCTCACCTGCATACGCCTCACCTGCATACACCTCACCTGCATACATCTCACCTGCATACGCCTCACCTGCTTACACCTCACCTGCTTACACCTCACCTGCTTACATCTCACCTACTTACACCTCACCTGCTTACATCTCACCTACTTACACCTCACCTGCTTACATCTCACCTGCATACATCTCACCTGCTTACATCTCACCTGCATACCTCTCACCTGCATACATCTCACCTACTTACACCTCACCTGCTTACACCTCAACTGCTTAAATCTCACCTGCATACCTCTCACCTGCATACACCTCACCTGCTTAAATCTCACCTGCATACCTCTGACCTGCATACATCTCACCTACTTACACCTCACCTGCTTACACCTCACCTGCTTACATCTCACCTGCATACCTCTCACCTGCATACATCTCACCTACTTACACCTCACCTGCTTACACCTCAACTGCTTAAATCTCACCTGCATACCTCTCACCTGCATACACCTCACCTGCTTAAATCTCACCTGCATACCTCTCACCTGCATACATCTCACCTACTTACACCTCACCTGCTTACACTTCACCTGCTTACATCTCACCTGCATACCTCTCACCTGCATACATCTCACCTACTTACACCTCACCTGCTTACACCTCAACTGCTTAAATCTCACCTGCATACCTCTCACCTGCATACACCTCACCTGCTTAAATCTCACCTGCATACCTCTCACCTGCATACATCTCACCTACTTACACCTCACCTGCTTACACCTCACCTACTTACACCTCACCTGCTTACACCTCACCTGCTTACATCTCACCTGCATACATCTCATCTGCTTACATCTCACCTGCTTAAATCTCACCTGCATACATCTCACCTGCATACATCTCACCTGCATACCTCTCACCTGCATACACCTCACTTGCTTAAATCTCACCTGCATACATCTCACCTGCTTACATCTCACCTGCTTACATCTCACCTGCATACCTCTCACCTGCATACACCTCACCTGCTTACACCTCACCTGCTTAAATCTCACCTGCATACATCTCACCTGCATACCTCTCACCTGCATACACCTCACCTGCTTAAATCTCACCTGCATACATCTCACCTGCTTACACCTCACCTGCATACACCTCACCTGCTTACACCTCACCTGGTTTCATCTCACCTGCATACATGTCACCTGTATACGCCTCACCTGCTTACACCGCACCTGCATACGCCTCACCTGTATGCGCCTCACCTGCATACATCTCACCTGCTTACACCTCACCTGCTTACGCCTCACCTGCTTACACCTCACCTGCTTACACCTCACCTGCTTACACCTCACCTGCATACATCTCACCTGCATACGCCTCACCTGCATACGCCTCACCTGCATATGCCTCACCTGCATACATATCACCTGCATACGCCTCACCTGCATACATCTCACCTGCTTACACCTCACGTGCTTACCTGCTTACCTTCTTTACTTCCTGGTTTTAATTTTGCGGCGTTCAGACGCCGTCCTCCACGCTGTTCTTTACTTCCTGGTTTTAATTCTGCGGCGTTCAGACGCCGTCCTCCACGCTGTTCTTTACTTCCTGGTTTTAATTCTGCTGCGTTCAGACGCCGTCCTCCACGCTGTTCTTTACTTCCTGGTTTTAATTCTGCGGCGTTCAGACGCCGTCCTCCACGCTGTTCTTTACTTCCTGGTTTTAATTGTGCGGCGTTCAGACGCCGTCCTCCACGCTGTTCTTTACTTCCTGGTTTTAATTCTGCGGCTTTCAGACGCCGTCCTCCACGCTGTTCTTTACTTCCTGGTTTTAATTCTGCGGCGTTCAGACGCCGTCCTCCACGCTGTTCTTTACTTCCTGGTTTTAATTCTGCGGCGTTCAGACGCCGTCCTCCACGCTGTTCTTTACTTCCTGGTTTTAATTGTGCGGTCGTTCAGACGCCGTCCTCCACGCTGTTCTTTACTTCCTGGTTTTAATTCTGCGGCGTTCAGACGCCGTCCTCCACGCTGTTCTTTACTTCCTGGTTTTAATTCTGCGGCGTTCAGACGCCGTCCTCCACGCTGTTCTTTACTTCCTGGTTTTAATTGTGCGGTCGTTCAGACGCCGTCCTCCACGCTGTTCTTTACTTCCTGGTTTTAATTCTGCGGCGTTCAGACGCCGTCCTCCACGCTGTTCTTTACTTCCTGGTTTTAATTCTGCGGCGTTCAGACGCCGTCCTCCACGCTGTTCTTTACTTCCTGGTTTTAATTCTGCGGCTTTCAGACGCCGTCCTCCACGCTGTTCTTTACTTCCTGGTTTTAATTCTGCGGCGTTCAGACGCCGTCCTCCACGCTGTTCTTTACTTCCTGGTTTTAATTCTGCGGCGTTCAGACGCCGTCCTCCACGCTGTTCTTTACTTCCTGGTTTTAATTCTGCGGCGTTCAGACGCCGTCCTCCACGCTGTTCTTTACTTCCTGGTTTTAATTCTGCGGCGTTCAGACGCCGTCCTCCACGCTGTTCTTTACTTCCTGGTTTTAATTCTGCGGCGTTCAGACGCCGTCCTCCACGCTGTTCTTTACTTCCTGGTTTTAATTCTGCGGCGTTCAGACACCGTCCTCCACGCTGTTCACTGCTTTCTTATATAGTCTGATTTATTGTCTGCATAAACCTGAAATATCACTGTTAACATGGTGGCTTATCTTGTCAGAGATTTCCAGTAAATGTTGGATAAATAACCCTTGATAAATTTTCTATTTAAGTCAAGAGCACTCTTTCTAATATAGTTGAATTAAGAACAGATTTAATTTTTCTATATTTTTTATGTTCTCTTGTTTCTTGTTACTTGTTTTTCTGTGATGGCGACACCCAAATATTTCACTTCACTTTTAACTTTGATCTTACAAATTGACATTTATCAGTATTTAACTTTACACCTGAAGCTGTGGAAAAAGGTTCAACAGAAATTTTTCTCTGTTTTAGAAACAGGGTTGTGTCGTCTGCAAACTGGCTTATTTTGTAGACTTACATCCAGCAGCTCAGCGACCAGGATAAACAGCAAGGGTAACGTGTTGCATCCTTGCTATCCTGTGTTAAACTGGACAGCTTTGGCTAAGCTAGCTATCATGCAGCTGCTCTGTTTAGCTCATTCTCCGAGTTCTGATAATTGTTTGTCAAATTTTGCGCCATGCTTCTAATGAGGTGGAGTTTGAATCATCCTCGTACTTTTCTTACATACTGGAATCTTACTTGGAGTAGTAGTAACTGTTTTTCTTTTTGCTAGCCACTTTCATTTCCACGGCGTAATGGTTAGCATCACCTGCAATTCCTGCCATTGTACTTGTCCCCGTCTCTTTCCACCAGTTCCTCGCCCTGGTTTCGGTTTTGTTCATCTTTCGTTTAATTTGAAACTTGAGGATAGGACTAATCGAGCGCTACTAAATCGCTAACAGCTCACCAACAGGATGCTAACAGGTTGCTAACAAGTTGCTAATAATCCAACACAATGTGCTTGCTTAACTTACATTTATTAACAGCTGGTCTTACCCGGGATTGGTGCTACACCGTAGCGGCACACATTAGTGACATCATCAGTCAGCGACACCAAACTTATCATAGATCTCCACACCGATGTAAATAGTTTAAAGAGACGCTGCAGATAAGCTGAACCTCTGAAGCATCCATCCAGCATTCAGGAGATGAGTTTCTCTCTAAGTTTGATGAGGCCCCAAAGTGTCCGACAAAAGCTAAATGGAGGATAAAGAAAGAAATCCAATGATTTCCAACGGAAAATTTATTTATCAGATTTATGGATTTTGTTTATTTTTCCTTTTAAGAAATAGCATTTATCACAGGATTTAATAATTATTTTATTAAGAAATGTCTCTTTAATATTTCTATTTTAAACTTTAAAAGTTTTAAATTAGATTTCTTTTTGTATGAATTGTTGGATTTAAAATGATATTTAGAAACTTATATTTTTACTTCCCACGTACTCATCATCAGAATGCTGTGTTGCTTATTTTAAACAGATTTCTATAAACCAGTTTGATTCCAGGTTCTGGTCACATTACAAGGAAAAAGTTTGGCGATGGCTTCCTCTGGTTTTGTTTACGGGTCTCGTATCCATGGTAACGGCCTGTTTGTGTTGCAGCCTGGTGTCTGCGCAGTGAAGGCGTCAGCTCGGTTCTGCTGGGAGTTTCCAACACCGAGCAGCTTCTGGAGAACCTGGGATCCATCAGGGTAAAACACGGCTGGACCCAGCTCAGGCTTCTCAGTCACATGTTCCTGGTTTTCCACCATTCTGGTCTGTGATTGGTCAGCTGTGTCTCTGTCACTCAGGTGCTGACTCAGCTGACTCCGCCCCTCATTGCAGAGATGGATGCGTTGCTCGGCAACAAACCACGGAAGGCCAAGAAGGAGGGAAGGAGCTGAGAAAACCAGGAGGAGAAAAAATAAAGTTTAACAGGACCGAGACGAGGAAGAGTATGAACTCTTCAGGTGAACACGCCATCGTCATGGAAACAGAATTCAGTTGGTCAGAAATAAAGCAAAATTATTTATTCTTGTATTAAACTGCAGACGTGGTGCAGATCCTGGTGGATTAGAATAGAATTTAGCTGAAGTTATTCATCCTTTATTATTTATGGAATCAAATATGTAAATCTATGGAAGCCCCTTAATGCCAAAAAGTTATAAATTACCATGTTTCTGTTCTTTTGAGCTTAAATATTTCAATTATTTTGTTGACAAAGCAGCAAACCGAGGCCCTTGGCCCCCAAAAATGAGGCCCTGCACCAAAACAAGTCCCTGCTTCCAAACCCACAAGCACAAAGCAAACCTTAATCAGCACAAGGAAGCATCCTGCACAACCAGTCCCACACTGACTAATTTAAAGCCCTAACAATCCTCCACAGACTCCTCACACAGAGTTTAAAGACTTTCTAATGAAGAAAGACCCTCTTCAGGGTCTGAGCTTTAGCGCTGGTCTGGCACCACAAAGTCTGTGTTACTGGGACAGAAACTGGTCCAGCACTGGTCTGCACTGACGCAGAACCTCTTTGCTGACTGGAGGGTGAACAAGTTCCTAGAACTTTTTCTGTCCCTGCCTACATGGTGGACGTACAGCCCCTCTAACCGCCCTCACCGCTCGAAGCCCTAACCAGCTGCAGCCAGCACCTCCCACCAGAACCCACTAAGGACCAACGTTGTCTGGTTGGACCGTGACAGTTACCAAGCTCCTCTCTCCAGAACCACCAGCTGAGCTCTTCTCACCTCGCAGGTCAGGTAATCAGGTCACCTTTGCTCCCTCTTCCTCCCACTCGCTCACTCATCCACCAGAAGTCCACTCACTTCACCATTAGCCTAACATTAGCATGTATGTAGCATTAGATTAGCTTTAAGCTAATGTGGGGACACCAGGTCATGTGTAGTTTCCAGTGAGTGTATTTACACAGAAGTCATTTAACAGCTTTTATCCAAAGCAGCTTACCGTGGTTAGGCAGCAGCTTTGAGGGTATCGCTTGGAAGGTGTTAATATTCGGCCCTGCTATCGACCCTGTGACCTTTCTGGTCTAACTGCTTCCTACACTGCCACCTGCTGGTTACTGACATATTACACCTTGTTAATTTCTGAGGACATGAACAAACGTTGCTTCAAACACAAAATATGTGAGGCAGCCATGATTAACACACGTATATTTCTGACTTTAGTCATACATGTAGAAAAGTAAAAGTTTCCCTTTTTGGCATTAACAGGCTTCCATATTTCTGCACAGATACTGCTTGTACTTTATAATAAAAACCTGCAGACATTAAATGCTATGTGCACAATGTGAGCAAAGACAATGACACTGCAGTCCCAACGTTGGCATGGTAACAGATGTTGCTATGGTAATGAGGCTCCCGCATCCTCAGACCATAAATCAGATATTATTATTACTATTATTATTATTATTATTGTATAGATACAGTTACTGTGAAATATGAATCTATATTTGATGAATGTAGATGCTCCTTCTGTGTTTAGATAGAGAAGATTTTTGCTCAGTTGTGCTCAGCCTGAGGGGCCGGGACCCCTCAGGGGCCGCCACGTCTAACGCCGGCTGGTAATCAAAGAAGCATGTTTATGTAAATACTGGAGGAAACAGAAAGATGGAAAAATATATGAAAAAAAAAAAGTTTTGGGTCAGAAACAGAACCAACATGAAACTGAGGCAGTAATGTCAGGTCAGTAAGACCGGGTCAATGTCGGGTCAGTAACGTCGGGTCAGTAACACCGGGCCAACGTCAAGTCAGTAACGTCGGGTCAGTAACACTGGGCCAACGTCGAGTCAGTAATGATGGGTCAGTAACGTTGGGTCAGTAACGTTGGGTCAGTAACGTCAAGTCAGTAACACCGGCCCAACGTCGGGTCAGTAACGTCGAGTCAGTAACACCGGCCCAACGTCGGGTCAGTAACGTCGGGTCAGTAACGTCGAGTCAGTAACGTCGGGTCAGTAACGTCAGGTCAGTAACGTCGGGTCAGTAACGTCGAGTCAGTAACACCGGCCCAACGTCGAGTCAGTAACGTCGGGTCAGTAACGTCGGGTCAGTAACGTCGGGTCAGTAACGTCGAGTCAGTAACACTGGCCCAACGTCGGGTCAGTAACGTCGGGTCAGTAACGTCGGGTCAACGTTGGGTTGATCAAAAACACGTAGAAGTGTTTTAATGTTGTTGATCAGTTCACTGATCAGTTCATTGGTCAGTTCATTGATCAGTTCATTGATCAGTTCACTGATCAGTTCAATGGTCAGTTCATTGGTCAGTTCATTGGTCAGTTCACTGATCAGTTCATTGGTCAGTTCATTGATCAGTTCATTGATCAGTTCATTGATCAGTTCATTGGTCAGTTCATTGATCAGTTCATTGATCAGTTCACTGATCAGTTCATTGGTCAGTTCATTGATCAGTTTATTGATCAGTTTATTGTCAGTTCACTGATCAGTTCATTGGTCAGTTCATTGATCAGTTCATTGGTCAGTTCACTGATCAGTTCATTGGTCAGTTCATTGATCAGTTTATTGATCAGTTTATTGTCAGTTCACTGATCAGTTCATTGGTCAGTTCATTGATCAGTTCATTGATCAGTTCACTGATCAGTTCATTGGTCAGTTCATTGATCAGTTTATTGATTAGTTTATTGATCAGAACAAACCGAGCCTGTTTGTTGATGAAATCCTGTAAAAAGGAAAATATCTCCAGATGTTTTCCACCTGTACTCGTGTCTGAACGTCGTGACCTTCAGCTCAGTTACATGCAGTGATCAATCAAAGTGATCAGTAGATGTGCGGTTCTGTTCCTGACCCCCACCGACACATTCTGACTGATTCCTAGAGACCAACTGGAACATGTTTAGACTAATGATGAGCCTGTGTATCTATCATTAGATAATAACTAACCTACAATAACTACTGATTGAATATTTACAGAATTTAATTAAATGATCTAATAAACAGCAAACATTCAGACTCTCTGTCGTCCTGGTTTTTATTTCCCTGAATGGTTCTGACTGACTCTTTTCTGTCCCCTCTGATCAATAATTAACCTGCTTCTGATCAGACTCATTGATCCTGACTGAGAAGTGTCAAAGACATGGGTTCAGTTTCAGCTCCTCCACCTTTCTGAATGCTTCTTGTTCAGCGATCGTACTACCAGCCATTCAGTCTCTGCTCAACAGGTCAGGAAACCTGACAGGTCCGAGTCATGGTGACGTACAGGTCCGGGTCTACGAGGACCCGCTGCTGCGAGATGAAACGAAAGAGAAAAGCAGAGTGATTTTGAATTTTCATCCTGACGTACTTTCAGACTTTAAACCTTCGCTGTAGGTCAAACTTCCTCCAACCAATAAGATCCTGACAGGAACTGTTTAGACAAACTGTTGAACTTTAGATTAATTAAAAAAGTAACTCATCTCAGTGAGAGATGTGTGATCAATCCTGAATATATATATATATATATATATATATATATACACGCTCATCTTCATCGTCTCAGGCTTCGAGGATGAAAATAACCCCACTGCAGGGTGTGTTTCCGCTGCGACTATAACATTTTTCTGCTGCCAGACAGAAATCAGAGGAAGAGGAGCAGACGGAGGTGAAGATCTGTTTCTGCTCATTATTCTTCACCTGGTTTCACGTCAATCCTCCGTCCATCTGTATGCAACCACCTGAAGAGGATTCTCACCTTCGGGCTCCTCCCACCAGGTGAGAACCAGTCAGATTCAGTTCCTAAATTAAAAAGCTCTCTGTCTGACCAGGTTTTACAATTTTATGTTTCAGTTAGGATCAGTAGAACTACAATCAGAACCAGTAGAGTATTACAGTTAGAACCAGCAGAACTACATTCAGGACCAGTAGAATATTACAGTTAGAACCAGCAGAACTACATTCAGGACCAGTAGAATATTACAGTTAGAACCAGCAGAACTACATTCAGGACCAGTAGAATATTACAGTTAGAACCAGCAGAACTACATTCAGGACCAGTAGAATATTACAGTTAGAACCAGCAGAACTACATTCAGGACCAGTAGAATATTACAGTTAGAACAAGCAGAACTACAATCAGGACCAGTAGAATATTACAGTTAGAACAAGCAGAACTACAGTCAGAACCAGTAGAATATTACAGTTAGAACAAGCAGAACTACATTCAGGACCAGTAGAATATTACAGTTAGAACAAGCAGAACTACAATCAGAACCAGTAGAATATTACAGTTAGAACAAGCAGAACTACAATCAGAACCAGTAGAATATTACAGTTAGAACAAGCAGAACTACAATCAGGACCAGTAGAGTATTACAGTTGGAACCAGCAGAACTACAATCAGGACCAGTAGAATATTACAGTTAGAACCAGCAGAACTACAATCAGGACCAGTAGAATATTACAGTTAGAACCAGCAGAACTACAGTCAGGACCAGTAGAATATTACAGTTAGAACAAGCAGAACTACAGTCAGGACCAGTAGAATATTACAGTTAGAACAAGCAGAACTACATTCAGGACCAGTAGAATATTACAGTTAGAACAAGCAGAACTACATTCAGGACCAGTAGAATATTACAGTTAGAACAAGCAGAACTACATTCAGGACCAGTAGAATATTACAGTTAGAACAAGCAGAACTACATTCAGGACCAGTAGAGTATTACAGTTAGAACAAGCAGAACTACATTCAGGACCAGTAGAGTATTACAGTTAGAACAAGCAGAACTACAATCAGAACCAGTAGAGTATTACAGTTAGGACCAGCAGAACTACAATCAGGACCAGTAGAATATTACAGTTAGAACAAGCAGAACTACAGTCAGAACCAGTAGAATATTACAGTTAGAACAAGCAGAACTACATTCAGGACCAGTAGAATATTACAGTTAGAACAAGCAGAACTACAATCAGAACCAGTAGAATATTACAGTTAGAACAAGCAGAACTACAATCAGAACCAGTAGAGTATTACAGTTAGAACCAGCAGAACTACAATCAGGACCAGTAGAATATTACAGTTAGAACAAGCAGAACAAAAGTTAGAACCAGTGAAATCACAGTTAGAACTATCAGAACTACAGTTAGAACCAGTAAAATCACAGTTAGAACTATCAGAACTACAGTTAGAACCAGTAGAATCGCAGTTAGAACAAGCAGAACAAAAGTTAGAACCAGTAAAATCACAGTTAGAACTAGCAGAACTACAGTTAGAACCAGTAAAATCACAGTTAGAACTATCAGAACTACAGTTAGAACCAGCAGAATCACAGTTAGATCTAGCAGAACTACAGTCAGAACCAGTAGAATCACAGTTAGAACAAGCAGAACTACAGTCAGAACCAGTAGAATATTACAGTTAGAACAAGCAGAACTACAGTCAGAACCAGTAGAATATTACAGTTAGAACAAGCAGAACTACAATCAGAACCAGTAGAATCACAGTTAGAACTGGCAGAACTACAGTCAGAACCAGTAGAATATTACAGTTAGAACCGGCAAAACTACAGTCAGGACCAGTAGAATATTACAGTTAGAACAAGCAGAACTACAGTCAGAACCAGTAGAATATTACAGTTAGAACAAGCAGAACTACAGTCAGAACCAGTAGAATATTACAGTTAGAACAAGCAGAACTACAATCAGAACCAGTAGAATCACAGTTAGAACTGGCAGAACTACAGTCAGAACCAGTAGAATATTACAGTTAGAAGTACCAGAACTACAGTCAGAACCAGTTAAATCACAGTTAGAACTAGCAGAACTACAGTCAGAACCAGTAGAATATTACAGTTAGAACAAGCAGAACTACAGTCAGAACCAGTAGAATATTATAGTTAGAACAAGCAGAACTAAAATCAGAACCAGTAGAATCACAGTTAGATCTAGCAGAACCAGTAGAACAAGCAGAACTACAGTCAGAACCAGTAGAATATTACAGTTAGAACAAGCAGAACATTACAGTTAGAACAAGCAGAACTACAGTTAGAACCAGTAGAATTACAGTTAGAACCAGCAGAACTACAGTTAGAACCAGCAGAACTACAGTTAGAACCAGTAGAATCACAGTTAGAACCAGCAGAACTACAGTTAGAACCAGTAGAATCACAGTTAGAACCAGCAGAACTACAGTTAGAACCACTAGAATATTACAGTTATAACCAGCAGAACTACAGTTAGAACCAGTAGAATTACAGTTACAGAAAACACAGAGGGACACTACTGTATCGCTCCTGGTGTAAAAACCAGTTTTACAGGGTTCAGTCCGAGTTCACAAACCTCTGCTGAAACAGAGAACTGTCCTGCTGCTGGTTGGCAGCACTGCAGAGAAAAACCCTCCTGACTCCGGGGTCATCAGGGCTTTTTCTGGAGGAAGAAGACACAGAGCTGAAGTCTCGTTTGATTGTGGCAAGCTAGCCGTCCACCGGACCAACAGACTAAAGTCTGAGCTGTTCTGAGTGTTTTAATTCACCGCCTATAAGCTTAAATAATTCCACATCATTTGTCATTTCATCCCTTAACCAGAGGTTCCCACAGCTGGTACAAACCTCCACAGATACAGACTATTTATTAACGTAACTCCCTGTTTTCCACGACAGTCAGTCAGGTTATCGCAAGTTCTCTGATCCTCTTCACCTCCATCCTGCAGGTTGTATTCTTGTAATGCGTTTAGCATGCGGGATTCATTTACTTGGACCAACTGCTTCTAATGCGTCTCCCTGCGTAGAAAAAAAAAAAGAAAAAAAAAACAGTCATCACAAACCAACGTAATGCACAGTCACCTACTTTAGGAAAACATTCAGGCGCTTTAGAGGTTTGTTGTTAACCTCCCCAGTCTGGGTTGTCCAGTCCTGTTTCCTACCATGTAGAGCAGGTTTCTCAATCCTGGTCCTCAGGGACCACTGCCCTGCATGTTCTAGAGGTGTCCATCTTTAACACAGCTGACTCAAATGAATGGCTCGTTAGCAGGCTTGCAAAGAACTTGACAAGCAGTTCAAGTAAATCTGAATCAGGTGTGTTGGAGGAGGACAGAAGTAAAACATGCAGGGCAGTGGTCCCCGAGGACCAGGATTGAGAAACACTGATGTAGAGGGTAGAAGCGGTACAATCCAGCTGGCTGCGTCCATGATGCGTTGTCCTTCCTTTTCCAGAAGGCATGATTTACTTTATGGCTTTGCACTAAGACAGTTCCAGGGAGGATTTTTACCCGATGAGTTATTGTAATTCACAGAGACTGCTTCTTTTTTAGTAGTGTTACCTGTGTCTTTTAGATGTCTGTTATGCTCATCTACGCTGTTGTGGGTCAATGACAAGGTTGTTTCATTTCCACACCGTCCATTTACTTCAATAATAACTTCAAGGAAGCAAACTTTCGCCTCCAGCGCTGCTATCTTCTTAAATAGGTCTCGGTAGTCGTCTGTGGAGATGGAAGGCCTCTTGCTGCTCGTTAGCCTAACGTTAGCTCCTTTCCAAGCTACTTAGCTTTAGCTGAGTGCTACGTTCAGGCTTCAGCTGTGTGTAGGCCACGCACACAGAGCGCTGCAGATAAAAGAGATAAGAAAAATGTTACGGTTTCTGGTACAAATTCTTTAGTCCCAGCAACTTATAAGTATCAAAAAACTACTGTGGGTGGCTTTGTTACAGCATCCGCCGTTCTTTAATGTCTGGTATTGATCTCCTGATACGTCCTCCGTTCTTTAATGTCTGTTATTGATCTCCTGGTACATCCTCAGCTCTTTAATGTCAGGTATTGATCTCCTGATACGTCCTCCGTTCTTTAATGTCGCGTATTGATCTCCTGATACGTCCTCCGTTCTTTAATGTCGCGTATTGATCTCCTGGTACATCCTCCATTCTTTAATGTCTGGTATTGATCTCCTGGTACGTCCTCCGTTCTTTAATGTCTGGTATTGATCTCCTGGTACATCCTCAGTTCTTTAATGTCTGGTATTGATCTCCTGGTACATCCTCAGTTCTTTAATGTCTCGTATCGATCTCCTGGTACATCCTCAGTTCTTTAATGTCTGGTATCGATCTCCTGGTACATCCTCAGTTCTTTAATGTCTGGTATTGATCTCCTGGTACGTCCTCCGTTCTTTAATGTCTGGTATTGATCTCCTGGTACATTCTCAGTTCTTTAATGTCTCGTATTGATCTCCTGGTACATCCTCAGTTCTTTAATGTCTGGTATTGATCTCCTGGTACATCCTCAGTTCTTTAATGTCTGGTATTGATCTCCTGGTACATCCTCAGTTCTTTAATGTCTGGTATTGATCTCCTGGTACATCCTCCGTTCTTTAATGTCTGGTATTGATCTCCTGGTACGTCCTCCGTTCTTTAATGTCTGGTATTGATCTCCTGGTACATCCTCAGTTCTTTAATGTCTCGTATTGATCTCCTGATACATCCTCAGTTCTTTAATGTCTCGTATTGATCTCCTGGTACATCCTCAGTTCTTTAATGTCTGGTATTGATCTCCTGGTACATCCTCAGTTCTTTAATGTCTGGTATTGATCTCCTGGTACATCCTCCGTTCTTTAATGTCTGGTATTGATCTCCTGGTACGTCCTCCGTTCTTTAATGTCTGGTATTGATCTCCTGGTACATCCTCAGTTCTTTAATGTCTGGTATTGATCTCCTGGTACATCCTCAGCTCTTTAATGTCAGGTATTGATCTCCTGATACGTCCTCCGTTCTTTAATGTCGTGTATTGATCTCCTGGTACGTCCTCCGTTCTTTAATGTCTGGTATTGATCTCCTGGTACATCCTCCGTTCTTTAATGTCTGGTATTGATCTCCTGGTACATCCTCAGTTCTTTAATGTCTCGTATTGATCTCCTGGTACATCCTCAGTTCTTTAATGTCTGGTATTGATCTCCTGGTACATTCTCAGTTCTTTAAAGTCTGGTATTAAACTCCTGGTACATCCTCAGTTCTTTAATGTCTGGTATTGATCTCCTGGTACATTCTCGGTTCTTTAATGTCTGGTATTGATCTCCTGGTACATCCTCGGTTCTTTAATGTCTGGTATTGATCTCCTGGTACATCCTCCGTTCTTTAATGTCTGGTATTGATCTCCTGGTACATTCTCAGTTCTTTAAAGTCTGGTATTGAACTCCTGGTACATCCTCGGTTCTTTAATGTCTGGTATTGATCTCCTGGTACATCCTCGGTTCTTTAATGTCTGGTATTGATCTCCTGGTACATCCTCGGTTCTTTAATGTCTGGTATTGATCTCCTGGTACATCCTTGGTTCTTTAATGTCTGGTATTAATCTCCTGGTACATTCTCGGTTCTTTAATGTCTGGTATTGATCTCCTGGTACATTCTCAGTTCTTTAAAGTCTGGTATTGATCTCCTGGTACATTCTCAGTTCTTTAATGTCTGGTATTGATCTCCTGGTACATTCTCAGTTCTTTAAAGTCTGGTATTGATCTCCTGGTACATTCTCAGTTCTTTAATGTCTGGTATTGATCTCCTGGTACATTCTCAGTTCTTTAATGTCTGGTATTGATCTCCTGGTACATCCTCAGTTCTTTAATGTCTGGTATTGATCTCCTGGTACATCCTCAGTTCTTTAATGTCTGGTATTGATCTCCTGGTACATCCTCAGTTCTTTAAAGTCTGGTATTGATCTCCTGGTACATTCTCAGTTCTTTAATGTCTGGTATTGATCTCCTGGTACATTCTCAGTTCTTTAATGTCTGGTATTGAACTCCTGGTACATCCTCAGTTCTTTAATGTCTGGTATTGATCTCCTGGTACATCCTCAGTTCTTTAAAGTCTGGTATTGATCTCCTGGTACATTCTCAGTTCTTTAATGTCTGGTATTGATCTCCTGGTACATTCTCAGTTCTTTAATGTCTGGTATTGAACTCCTGGTACATCCTCCGTTCTTTAATGTCTGGTATTGAACTCCTGGTACATCCTCAGTTCTTTAATGTCTGGTATTGATCTCCTGGTACATCCTCAGTTCTTTAATGTCTGGTATTGATCTCCTGGTACATCCTCAGTTCTTTAATGTCTGGTATTGATCTCCTGGTACATTCTCAGTTCTTTAATGTCTGGTATTGATCTCCTGGTACATTCTCAGTTCTTTAATGTCTGGTATTGAACTCTTGGTACATCCTCAGTTCTTTAATGTCTGGTATTGATCTCCTGGTACATCCTTGGTTCTTTAATGTCTGGTATTGATCTCCTGGTACATTCTCAGTTCTTTAATGTCTGGTATTGATCTCCTGGTACATTCTCAGTTCTTTAATGTCTGGTATTGATCTCCTGGTACATTCTCAGTTCTTTAATGTCTGGTATTGATCTCCTGGTACATTCTCAGTTCTTTAATGTCTGGTATTGATCTCCTGGTACATGATCATGATCAATCACAGTATAAAGATTTTTGTCAAATAAAACATTTTCATTAAACTGAATGGCAGAACTTAAATAGAAAATTTAAGTTTTTTTTTATTTGTAAGCAGCATCCTGTTGGAAAAGAGGAGGTGAGGTTGATTCCTTGTGAGCTTTTAAGTACACTCTATGGCAGTGGCTCCCAAAGAGCACAGGGGTTCTCTGAGGCTTTAAACCAGCGTTCTAGGAGTCTGCAAACACTATTTATTAAACCAGGTCCCAGAGTGAGTAAGTGCGTGTTAAATAAATAGTAAATAAATATGTAGTCGGCCACCCTGATGCAGAGTACTTTATATCTCCTTAGGGCTGAGCTGAAGGTTTTAGGATGTCAGATATGTGTATAAAATGTGTTACTAAATAAAAACTGTTTCTGACTCATTTTGATGGAACAGTGATGTTTATGTCCATGCCTGGAGACGTTGTCCATTCCTGGAGACGTCTTCCTGCAGTGTCCCGAGGCCGAGAAACCACTTTACTACTGTATTTTCCTTCAAAGTCCCAGTGGAGCGGAATAATCTCGATTTAACATCCACAACGTGGAGTAAAAGTGGATCAAGCCTGATTGGCTGGTTGCTGATTGGCTGGTTGATTAAACAGACTCATGGTAAAGCAGCATGGTGAGTATTTATCTGGTTTACAGCTGGAAACCTGGGTTTTCCTGTGTGTGTTCTGTCTGTAAATCCAGCTGCTTGTGAAATGTGTTTACCGTCAGCTGGATGTGTTGTTGTGTTGCTGGTTCACCACAGATCATCAATCTGACAAGCTGAAGTATGAGGACACTCTGGAGACGTCCCATGTTTTTACTGTCCGTCCACAGCAGCCGTGTTCCCAGTTCCTGCCTTTTCCTCTGACATGCTACGCTAACGTGTCTCATCTTTACAGGCAACACTCAGCATGTCTGCAGCTGAACATTTCAGAGATGATCTAATTTTCCTATCCAAACACACCACGGCCAATAAAGCTGTCCCTACAGATGCTAGGCCCCCTATGGTTCAGCATTTACATGTGGAGTTCCTCAAGGACAGACTGACCATGATGACCATACCCCCACCACTTGATGGTCTCCGGAGGAAGGAGTCCCAGGTGTGTGAGCCAGGTGTGTGAGAGGGTGAAGGCTCCCTCATTATGGTTGATGGTGTGCCTGGCACGCTTTTTCATTTCTATGGCCTCCTTGATCCATCTGGATCTAGTTTGCAGGAGTTGTGCTAAAGGGGGGTGGGGGCAGAGGGGTGGCCGGGTGGCCGGGTGGTACTGGCAACCTCTAAAATCTGATTGGACACTTCACATGCCACTTTGAGTGATTGACAGGTCACTGGAGGAGGACAGAAACAGGTGCAGGTAAGATTACTAACCTGTAGGGCGATTAACGTGATGTTAACTCGAAGCTACATAGCAGGGCTAACCCTATGCTAGGACTAGATTAGCTTTAAGCTAATGTGGGGAAACCAGGGCTGTGTCCGAATGTGCACCCTGTTACCTACACAGTGCCCTATATAGAGAACACGGTGTCCGAATGTCCAGGCACTCAAAATTACCCACAATGCATCTTGAAAAGTAGTGAGCACTAGACGGGCTAATATAGACCACAATGCATTGCAGGCCAAAGCTCAACATGGCGCAAGGAGGCGAAAAAAACGAGCGGCGCGAAATGACCTATAAATGTATTTTATCAATCATATTCAATAAATGAGTTTTGTTAATGCACTGAAATAAAAAACAGCTTGTGATGTGAAGGTTTTTGGTCATTGTGACCACGTATATATTTATATATATTTATAGTTTATATAAATAAACTGAGGATAGTCAACAATCTCATTCATCTTCTGTTAGCTTTCTGTGCATCTGCTCAGCGATGTTCATGACATCTTCTAACACTAATTATTAATTAACTGCTTATCAGAAAGTAAGTTGGGTACATGTTTAGGTTGTGTTGTAGTATATGATAGATGCTGTTTTTGTCTTTTTAGGGACGGATGAGGACGTGGAGAGGCTGGTCCGCCTCCGTGTGGCGGAGGACCACCTCTTTAATGGGTAAACTTATTATTTTAATTTAATGTAGGTACTACTGCTGCTGCAGTTATTTAATACTGTGTGTGGTTTAAGGGCTGTGCTGCAGAAAATGAGGCTGAGCGACGAGAAGAGAGAGAAAAGAAGAAGAGGAAAGGGAGAAAAAGGAGGAGGAAAGGGAGGAGAGACTGTTGTCTCTATTAGAAAAAATAGTTGAGAAAATAAATAAAATGTTGGAACATTTAATGATGAGTTCTTTTTATTTAAAATAAAAATAGAAACTCAAACAATAAACTTATACATAACTTATAACAGGAGATATTTCAATTACAGTTACATTTTTAAAGGCATATTTATAGGGACAAACTTATTCTACTGAAACTATTTACACTTTTAAAAAGTTTTTTACATATTTAATTTGCTATTTGACTTCAGAACAAAACAAGAAAAAGGAATAAAACAAAGAAAAAAGTTTAATAATCATGATCCAAAAGAGCCGGATCTCTAAACATCGGGGCAGTGGTTCGCCGCCCTGTGGACCCTGTGGACCCTGTGGACCCTGTGGACCCTGGTCCTCCTGGTGGTGGACAGCATCTTCTTCTGGCTCTTGGACTTCAGCCGGTTCGAGGATGTCTCCATGGTTCAGGCAGATGTTGTGCAGTATGGTGCAGCAGGCATCACTTTAACAGCAAAGGTTGGTTTGACCTCTAAAGCCTTAAAAAATATGTCCTCCACCTGCTTTTCAAAACACCAAACGCTCTCTGTTACAGCTCGTTTCCTGGAGTGGTGTCGATCATACCAGCTTCAACGGGACTCCTTACAGGCTCCCTGTAAGGAGGAAGGAGGGTGATGGGCTGTGACTGGCACGGATTTCCACCATCGCCGATGATGATGAAGCCGTTCGGTGGGTAAAGATGTTGGGTGTACAAGGGGCTGTTTTTTAGTACACGGGAATCATGTACTGATCCTGGATATCAAACAAAAACGTCCAGAAATCTGCCTCTATGGTCGCACACTGCCAGGAACTGAAAGGAATGAAAAAGCTTCCTGTTATTCTCACCAGGGGGCTTGATCCTGACGTGGCAGCCATCAATGTTTCCCACCACCTTCCTAAATGCTGCAGATCCACCAAGCTTCTGGAAACCAGCTGAAACCTCTGCCAGTCCATCCAAAGAGGGAACGTTGATGACCCACAGAGCCAGTATGGTCTCCGCAACCCTGTGGACAATGTCTCAGACCGTGGCCTTGGGCATGTCAAAGGCCCGGACCACAACACGGTATGATGTGCAGCTTTACAGCCAGAAGAGAAACACCAGCGTGTCCAGGTGTTTCTCCCAGCCATGGTGATCTGTGGCCCAAAGCTGCCCAATCAGACCCGAGATGGCGTCTCGGTTCAGGCGGACGTTAGGGCGGAGGTCAGGGCGGAGGTCAGGGCGGAGGTCAGAGTGACCATCACATGGTCAGGAGGGGACGTTTTTATTCACCTGGCAGTAAAGTGGTGGTCCCTAAAAAAAATAAAACTTTGTGAGTTTGTGTGAAACACTTAAGAAAAAAATAAAACAAAAGACTAAAATGAAAAATAAAAAATTAAAAAAAAAAAAAAATTTCCAAGTAGCTACGTAAAATTCAATGTTTGAAGGAGCTCAGTGTTGTTTGTTGTTAAACATGTTATTCTGTTGGTTCATTTCCAATGTGGTGTTCTTTTAACCAATAAAGTTCATTCTATGTAAATAGTCATTTCATTTAGTGTCTCAGTTTATTCTTAGTTTAACTCCAGTTACATACAATTTATAACATGTATAACTAAGATGTGATATAAGCTGGAGTTGAGGCCTGTTCTTGGTCTACATAAAGACCTTCAGTGTTCTCTATAGAGAAAGGAGACTGATCTCCAATAAAACTAGCTGTAACAGCAGCTTTTAATTTGAGATGAGGACCAAAAGTACATTTAACTTTGTCCAGAAGATGGCGTTGTCTGAATGTGATAAACAGGAAAAAAAATTTTACTTACGTGGTGTCTTCTTCATTCTAGAATGCGCCGCTAGGTGGCAGCAGCAATTGTAGTAGCTCTGTTTTTAACTTATGATTTTTTTGCAATATAGCCGTCTTTTTTAAGATATCAGCTGTCAATCTGTGTCTGTTCGGGTAGATTTTTTCGCGCTGGTCAGAGGCTGTGCTATACGGGAGATTTTTCTGAATATTTTTTCTTATTGCAAGACTTGTTATTGTGAGTCTCCATGGCAACGAGACTTGTTTACCATCGGGATCAACTGATAAAACTCTCCAAACTCAAGATTATCAGTGAAACAACACTTCAAATCCCAACGGAGTTGAAAAGAAAGAGAAGAGGATGCAGGGCAGGAGCGAGGCAGAGAGGAAAACGGTGGCGATTCAAACCGTTTCTTCCAACGGTTGTTATGGGAAACGTGAGATCGCTGGCTAACAAAATCGATGAACTTCAGGTGCTAACCAGGTCTCTTAAAGAATACAGAGAGTGCAGTATTATGTGCTTCACCGAGACATGGCTGCATGAACACATCCCAGACTGTAATGCGTCTGTACACGGCTTCAGGACGGTCCGTGCAGACCGCAATAAACAACTCAGCGGGAAGCTGAAGGGAGGTGGAATTGCGGTGCTGGTAAACCAGCGCTGGTGTCATCCTGAACATGTCACTGTTAAAGAGAAAATCTGCAATAGAGACATTGAACTGCTAGCTGTGAGTCTCCGCCCGTATTATTTACCCAGAGAGTTCACATGCGTTATTCTGGTAGCGGTATATATATTACCTGGTACCGCTCCAGACGCAGCCTGTGATGTCATTAACTCTGTAGTGGCCAGGCTTCAAACACAACATCCAAACGCATTTGTGGCGATCTCTGGAGATTTTAACAACATCTCCCTCTCTGCAACTCTACCAACTTTCCAACAGTTTGTCAGCTGCTCCACCAGAGAAAACAAAACGTTGGACTTATTTTATGCAAATATTAAAAATGCATACAGCTCCTTTGCCCTGCCACCTTTAGGAAGATCAGACCATAACCTAGTTCTTCTCTCCTCCTCCTACAAGCCCATCGTTCAGCAACAACCAGTCATTAGAAAGGCTATTAGAACCTGGTCTAATGAAGCTGAAGATGCTCTGAGAGGATGCTTCGAGGCTACAGACTGGAACGTCCTATGTGAACCTCATGGAGATGACATCAATGCCTTGACTGAGTGTGTGACAGATTATATTAACTTCTGTGTGGACAGCACCGTTCCAACAAGAACAGTGAGGTGCTTCCCCAATAACAAACCCTGGATCACCAGTGACCTGAAAAAGCTGCTGAACATCAAAAAGAAAGCTTTTAGGGATGGAGACAGGGAGTTATTGAAGTCCACACAAAAACAACTTAAAACACAAATGAAGAAGTGCAAGGAGGACTACAGGAAGAAGTTGGAAAGTAAGCTTCAGAAAAACAATGTGAGGGATGTGTGGTCAGGAATGAAGAAGATCACTGGCTTCGGGATAAAGGAGGATCAGACTGATGGAGGTCTGGACAGAGCGAATGAACTGAACATGTTCTTCAATAGGTTTAGCTCACCTCCTGCTTCAACCCCAACTAGCCACACACCCTCCATGAGCCCACAGCTTTCCTGTCACACCTCCACTCTGTCACCCTGCAGCTCAGTCAAGGACCTGGACACAACCTCATCTCCCTCCACATCAGGACTTCCTGAAACCTCCTCTGCCTCCATCTCCACTCTGTCTGTCTCCTGTAACCAAGTCATGCAACAACTGGTGAAACTGAACCAGAACAAGGCTGCAGGTCCAGATGGTGTCAGTCCCAGAGTTCTCAAGACCTGCTCAAAACAGCTATGTCCGATTCTCCAGCACCTGTTCAACACCAGCCTGAGCCAGAGAAGAATCCCGGTGCTGTGGAAAACATCCTGCCTTGTTCCAGTGCCTAAAAAACCACAACCAGCTGAACCAAAAGACTACAGACCAGTCGCCCTGACATCTCACGTCATGAAAGTCCTGGAGAGACTCTTACTGGCTCACCTCAGCAAGCAGGTGAACACCTTTCAGGACCCATTACAGTTTGCATACCGTAATGGGCTTGGGGTTGAAGATGCAATCATATACCTGCTTCAGAGAGCCCACTCTCATCTGGACCAGTCAGGCAGCACTTTGAGGGTCATGTTCTTTGATTTCTCAAGTGCTTTTAATACGATTCAGCCTGCTCTGCTGTGTGAGAAGCTGCAGAAATTCCAGGTGGATCCCTCCACAACCACCTGGATTTACGACTACCTCACAAACAGACCACAGTTTGTGAGACTGAAAGGTTGTGTGTCTGAGATGGTGGTCAGCTGCACTGGAACACCACAAGGGACTGTACTTTCACCATTTCTATTCACACTGTACACCTCAGACTTCCAGTACAACTCTGAGTTCTGTCATCTGCAGAAATACTCTGATGACTCAGCAGTTGTTGGGTGTATCAGTGATGGACAAGAAGCAGAGTACAGAGAACTGGTCGGTCAGTTTGTGAAATGGTGCGGTGACAATCATCTCATCTTGAATACCAAGAAAACAAAGGAGATGATTGTTGACTTCAGGAGGAACAAGAACACACATAGAAGTGTTTCCATCATGGGAGAGGAGGTGGAGGTGGTGGAGGAATACAAGTACCTTGGAGTTCAGCTGGACAACAGACTTGAGTGGAAAAGCAACACTGAGTACATTTACAAGAAAGGTCAGAGCAGACTCTACTTCTTAAGGAAGCTGAGATCTTTTAACGTCTGCACCAAAATGTTGCAGATGTTCTACAGGTCTGTTGTTGAAAGTGCAATCAGCTTTGCAGCAATCTGCTGGGGCAGCGGCATCAGAACCAGAGACTTGAAAAGAATTAACAAACTGATCAAGAAAGCCGGTTCTGTGCTTGGAGTAACTCTGGAGCCGCTGGAGTTGATCATCAAAAAAAGAATTCTGTACAAGCTGACGAAGATGATGGAAGATCCTTCACACCCTCTACACAACGCCGTGACGAAACAACAGAGTGTGTTCAGTGGGAGGCTTGTTCAAGTCCGATGCAAGACAGAGAGATACAGAAGATCCTTCCTTCCAGCAGCTATCAGGCTGAAGAACAAAGCCCTCAATTAATTAATGTGATTGTTTTACTTTACTAAAAAAAAAAAAAAAAAATTACTACTACTACAATATTGAATTTCCCTTTGGGATTAATAAAGTATTTTTCATTCATTTCATTTCATTTCTTCCTAACGCAACAGATGCCTTTCTCCTCATCCGTTTTCTCCTCATCCGTTTTCTCCTCATCACGTCTCCTTCGTCTTCTCTGCCGTTGTTTACTTATTTGGACGATTAAAATCTGAATTAGTGTCAATAAGAAGAAATTTAAAACTTGTGCCATTTCTCTGATGGAGAACACTGCATCGAGTCACGTGGGTTATGGTTGCCATGGTGACGCCGGTAGTCACTATGTAGTGAACGAGGGGTTAGAGGGTAGGATGGACATTAGGACACGGCCCAGGTCATATCTGGTTTCCAGTGAGTGTGTTTAGGGACGACACATCAACTCAACTTTTCAAGATTTCCACATTGGAGTTAAAAAAATAAACTATAAAGATGCTCAAAGAGAAGCTCAGTATCCAGGTTAGCACTGACTAAGCTAGCGCTACATGATCCAGCTTCATGTGAACAGCAGGCTAGCGAGGCTGCTAGCTGGGTTTAAAGTAGCTACAGCATGAAAGTGTGGAGAAACAGATCCTGGAACCAGTCAGGTTTAGTAGAGGAAGATACCGGGATGAAAAAATGAGTTATTTCTGACTTTTTAGTGAAGAGAAAGGACACAGATCAGGTAGAGATGGACCACAGACCCAGTATCAGCTCCCACCGTGGAGCTAGCCACACCAGTGTGTGCTGGAGAGAGAAACAATCATTTCCTCTATTACTTTATGACCCTCGTCCACCCTCTGTCCCCATAAAGTCCAGCTGGACCCCATCCTGACTCGACCAGAAAATAAAAACAATGACTTTTGGTCTAAACGTAGCGCTTTTCTGGTCTAAAATGACGATGGTGACGATGGTTTGGTCCTGATCTGAACTATGGGCCACATCGTAAAACTGTAGTAGACCCGGTTGGGTCCAAATGTGTCCGGACTTGGGACAAGTGGACTCAGACTCAACAACTACAAGTCTGACCTGCTCTCAGCTTCACAAATATAGAACAAGAACAAACACACACACACACACACCAGCTGTAAATCAAGCTGTTGTTGTTGTTTGTGTTGGAGGGCGGGCCGGTTGTGGGAGGGGGGCGGAGACAGAGGACAGCATGATGGACGCTCACTTCCTGTCAGACACAATAAGAACCAGAGAGACACACTCAGGACCAGCAGCACGTCCTCCAGAACCAGGACCCACCAGGACCCATCAGGACTCATCAAAAACCTTTAGGACTGACCACGTCCTCCAGTTTTACCAGGATGTGGATATTTCTGATGATCGTCAGCCTGCTGGACCCAAACCAGGCTGTTCCTGTAAGAAGGAAACCATTTATTACATGATCAGTTGATCTGACATGAGGGATGAACGTGTGTGTGTGTGTGTGTGTGTGTGTGTGTGTGTGTGTGTGTGTGTGTGTGTGTGTGTGTGTGTGTGTGTGTGTGTGTGCAGCTCCCAGAAAAACATGTCGAACTCCAGCTTCTACTGCAGAACCAACTGGCCCAAACAGCGGTAAGTCCATACTTCAGGCTGAAGCTTTAATCCCAGTGTAAACCAGTCTGTAGCTGCTTTTAATCCCAGTATAAACCAGTCTGTAGCAGCTTTTAATCCCAGTATAAACCAGTCTGTAGCATCTTTTAATCCCAGTATAAACCAGTCTGTAGCAGCTTTTAATCCCAGTATAAACCAGTCTGTAGCAGCTTTTAATCCCAGTATAAACCAGTCTGTAGCAGCTTTTAATCCCAGTATAAACCAGTCTGTAGCAGCTTTTAATCCCAGTATAAACCAGTCTGTTGCTGCTTTTAATCCCAATATAAACTAGTCTGTAGCAGCTTTTAATCCCATTATAAACCAGTCTGTAGCTGCTTTTAATCCCAGTATAAACCAGTCTGTAGCAGCTTTTAATCCCAGTATAAACCAGTCTGTAGCAGCTTTTAATCCCAGTATAAACCAGTCTGTAGCAGCTTTTAATCCCAGTATAAACCAGTCTGTAGCATCTTTTAATCCCAGTATAAACCAGTCTGTAGCAGCTTTTAATCCCAGTATAAACCAGTCTGTAGCAGCTTTTAATCCCAGTATAAACCAGTCTGTAGCATCTTTTAATCCCAGTATAAACCAGTCTGTAGCAGCTTTTAATCCCAGTATAAACCAGTCTGTAGCAGCTTTTAATCCCAGTATAAACCAGTCTGTAGCATCTTTTAATCCCAGTATAAACCAGTCTGTAGCAGCTTTTAATCCCAGTATAAACCAGTCTGTAGCTGCTTTTAATCCCAGTATAAACCAGTCTGTAGCAGCTTTTAATCCCAGTATAAACCAGTCTGTAGCAGTTTTTAATCCCAGTATAAACCAGTCTGTAGCAGCTTTTAATCCCAGTATAAACCAGTCTGTAGCAGCTTTTAATCCCAGTATAAACCAGTCTGTAGCTGCTTTTAATCCCAGTATAAACCAGTCTGTAGCAGCTTTTAATCCCAGTATAAACCAGTCTGTAACAGCTTTTAATCCCAGTATAAACCAGTCTGTAACAGCTTTTAATCCCAGTATAAACCAGTCTGTAGCAGCTTTTAATCCCAGTATAAACCAGTCTGTAACAGCTTTTAATCCCAGTATAAACCAGTCTGTAACAGCTTTTAATCCCAGTATAAACCAGTCTGTAACAGCTTTTAATCCCAGTATAAACCAGTCTGTAGCAGCTTTTAATCCCAGTATAAACCAGTCTGTAACAGCTTTTAATCCCAGTATAAACCAGTCTGTAACAGCTTTTAATCCCAGTATAAACCAGTCTGTAGCAGCTTTTAATCCCAGTATAAACCAGTCTGTAACAGCTTTTAATCCCAGTATAAACCAGTCTGTAGCAGCTTTTAATCCCAGTATAAACCAGTCTGTAGCAGCTTTTAATCCCAGTATAAACCAGTCTGTAACAGCTTTTAATCCCAGTATAAACCAGTCTGTAACAGCTTTTAATCCCAGTATAAACCAGTCTGTAACAGCTTTTAATCCCAGTGTAAACCAGTCTGTAGCAGCTTTTAATCCTAGTATAAACCAGTCTGTAGCAGCTTTTAATCCCAGTATAAACCAGTCTGTAGCAGCTTTTAATCCCAGTATAAACCAGTCTGTAATAGCTTTTAATCCCAGTATAAACCAGTCTGTAACAGCTTTTAATCCCAGTGTAAACCAGTCTGTAGCAGCTTTTAATCCCAGTATAAACCAGTCTGTAGCAGTTTTTAATCCCAGTATAAACCAGTCTGTAGCAGCTTTTAATCCCAGTATAAACCAGTCTGTAGCAGCTTTTAATCCCAGTATAAACCAGTCTGTAGCAGCTTTTAATCCCAGTATAAACCAGTCTGTAGCAGCTTTTAATCCCAGTGTAAACCAGTCTGTAGCAGCCTTTAATCCCAGTGTAAACCAGTCTGTAACAGCTTTTAATCCCAGTATAAACCAGTCTGTAACAGCTTTTAATCCCAGTATAAACCAGTCTGTAACAGCTTTTAATCCCAGTATAAACCAGTCTGTAGCAGCTTTTAATCCCATTATAAACCAGTCTGTAGCAGCTTTTAATCCCAGTATAAACCAGTCTGTAACAGCTTTTAATCCCAGTATAAACCAGTCTGTAACAGCTTTTAATCCCATTATAAACCAGTCTGTAGCAGCTTTTAATCCCAGTATAAACCAGTCTGTAACAGCTTTTAATCCCAGTATAAACCAGTCTGTAACAGCTTTTAATCCCATTATAAACCAGTCTGTAACAGCTTTTAATCCCAGTATAAACCAGTCTGTAGCAGCTTTTAATCCCAGTATAAACCAGTCTGTAGCAGCTTTTAATCCCAGTATAAACCAGTCTGTAGCAGCTTTTAATCCCAGTATAAACCAGTCTGTAACAACTTTTAATCCCAGTATAAACCAGTCTGTAGCAGCTTTTAATCCCAGTATAAACCAGTCTGTAACAGCTTTTAATCCCAGTATAAACCAGTCTGTAACAGCTTTTAATCCCAGTATAAACCAGTCTGTAAAAGCTTTTAATCCCAGTATAAACCAGTCTGTAACAGCTTTTAATCCCATTATAAACCAGTCTGTAGCAGCTTTTAATCCCAGTATAAACCAGTCTGTAACAGCTTTAATCCCAGTATAAACCAGTGTGTAACAGCTTTAATCCCAGTATAAACCAGTCTGTAAAAGCTTTTAATCCCAGTATAAACCAGTCTGTAACAGCTTTTAATCCCAGTATAAACCAGTCTGTAGCAGCTTTTAATCCCAGTATAAACCAGTCTGTAACAGCTTTTAATCCCAGTATAAACCAGTCTGTAACAGCTTTTAATCCCAGTATAAACCAGTCTGTAGCAGCTTTTAATCCCAGTATAAACCAGTCTGTAACAGCTTTAATCCCAGTATAAACCAGTCTGTAACAGCTTTTAATCCCAGTATAAACCAGTCTGTAGCAGCTTTTAATCCCAGTATAAACCAGTCTGTAACAGCTTTAATCCCAGTATAAACCAGTCTGTAGAAGCTTTTAATCCTAGAACTTTCTGCTCACTGGTTGATCTTTGGCTGCTTCTGATTGGACGTTACCGTCAGGTGGTCTCACGTGTCTGGATCAGGACTTTCCCACAGGTCTGTATGTTTCCATGCAGCCGTTAGGACCTGGACCTGGACCTGGACCTGGTTTATGTCTCCTCGGACCAGCTAATGATGATGTTTGTTGTTTTTGCAGCTGACTCCCACTCCTGGCGTCATTCAGCAGATAGCATCTTCCTCCTCATCTTCCTCCTCCTCCTCTTCATCATCGGTGTCCTCAGAGTCCAGCCAAAGTTTAGAGGTCAGAGCTGAACTTTGTTCCTGTGGTCCTCCTCCCTCGCCTGACCCATGAGCATGTCCCCTACTAGAATAAAAACAGAGATCAGGTCTTTTACAGGAAAAATAAAAACATCCACATTCGTTGTTCAGTTTTTCCATCAGTCCTCACACAGCACCCTCTAGTGGACGCTACAGGAACTCATTCTTCTGATCACAACCCAAATCTGATTTATTGATCTTTCCAGGCTCTTCAGATGCTGCAAGACCAGAACCTGGAAAACCTGGAGAACCTGGAAAACCTGGAGAACGCGGTAACACAAACACCCTCGTTTTTAATGCGGAAGCTCCTCCCTGCTGCTGATAAATTATTACAGCAGTGATCTGCCATGTCTCAGCTTCCTGCAGGGACCCAGAGTCCACGTACCGGCCTGGAGTACATAGCCTTATGTATGTAGGGGGGGTGGCAGGGGTTTGGGGGGTTTGGGGGGTTGGGGGGCATGTCAGCAGGAGGCAGAAAACAGACCATGAAGAGTTTTTTCTTCATCCTCCTGCTCTTCTGTCCTCCTGTCTGAAATAAAGAGCCAGCTTGGACAGTCTCTTCTCCACTGTGGGACGACTGTATGTTTGTCCATGTGTGATGTCACACTGTGTTCATCATGTCATAATGATGTCACTTCCTGCAGGCTGTTGAGGAGGAGGATGTGTCGCCGGAGGTGAGATGCCAGTTTAAATAAAGTTGAAAGGAATGACGCTGCAGCACTGAAGCGGTGTGTATGTGTGTGTGTTTCAGAGCTTGGAGCTCCGCGTGTCTCCCAGTAACACCAGCAGCAGCCTGAGGTTCAGGGAACTGGTTTCACTGGGACAGAGAACGGTCCACCAGGAAGGACGAGACGAGGATGCGGTGAGTCGAGACACGGTGACATCACTGTGACATCACCACATGTAAATTCAAACACGTAATCTGACCCCTCCCCCAGGCTACGCTGCAGGCTGAAATGGCAGAAGGGGGCGTGGCTGCAGCTAAGGTGGGAGGGGCCACAGGAGAGGACAAAGACGACAAAAACGAGCTGCATCAAATGTCGGATGACAGCATGGAGGGACCCAAGGAGTTGATGCTTCAGCTACCTGGTTACCATGGCAACGACGTGGAGTTAGAGCTGGGGTTATAACGGAGGCCACGCCCCTTTCCTGATCATGTTCATTACTGAATTCTTTTAAAGAAACTGGTGAACTTTTTGTATTTTACACGTTAATAAATTCCTCGTTCAAATATTTGGTCAGATGCTTAATCTCTGTCAGAACTTTCTAAAGTTTCTAGAAAGTTCCTCTGTTCATCTCCAGCATGTAACACTGGAATAAAGTAAATGGGAAGTGAAGCTGCAAGCAGACCTGGCGCTGCTCTATGCCATGACCTCAGCAACCATGCTAAGTTCAGGCCCTTAGCAACAGCATCCCTTAGCAACCACCGCCCCTAGCAACCATGGCACCTAGCGACCAGCTTGAGTGGGTGAAGTCAGGCATTGTATGAAATGATCCACCCTGTCAGGACCAAAGACAAAATTCATGTGTTTGATTAGCTTGTAAGGCTATTTCTGTGAGGAAAACCTGGAACTTCCTGTTGCCAGTGGGCGGGGCTATGGCCATAAACCACACAGATGTAGACGTTTCCAGGACGACATGTTGAGTTTAACAGACACTGGTTGGTGTTTGGGACAGATAGAAAGACTCCATGTTAGATAGTGAAACATCAACAGTGAGCGCCATGGCCACGCCCACTGACCAATCGTAAAGCTTTCATTCATTTTCTGCACCACTTAGTCCAATTAGGACCTGCAGGGAAGCTGGAGCGGCAGGTCCACCTGGACAGGGAGATTTTAGTGACCAGTTACTCACACACAGGTCTTTGGACTATCAAAAGCCAGAGTATCCTGAGAACCGACATGGGGAGAACTCCACACAGAAAGGCCACACCCCCATCTGAGGCCCAGAGTGACCTTCTTGCTTTGAGACCGCGGTGCTAACCACCACACCGCCGTGCAACTCCGTAAAGTTTCAATAACTTTTTATCACAGCGGTCGTTTGCTTATCCAGAGCAAGTTTCAGCCTGATAACGTAGTTCAAGCCACAAGGTTAGTTATGTAAGGACAGGAAACAGCCGGTATTACAGCACCAGCTACACTTCCCTTCAAAATGGCCGACTTCCTGTTTGATTTTTCTGAACACGTTACAGGCGCGTACCACAGTCCATCAGTGTCAGTAAACGCAGTAGGCGGGGCTTAATGATTGATATACTTCAGGGGTGCTGCGGAGTTATTTAAGAATCTATAGAGCAGCCTCAGCTTCCGTCACTGATCATGTGACTTGCACGTTGGCGGCGTTCGTGGTGGCGAAAAGATAAAGTCCACATCCCAGGATGTATTTTCCAGACTGCTGCTGACCCTGAACGACGCCAACCGTGTCGCTGCCGTCAGACCAGATAACTGGAAACTGTCAGAGACTCTCAGCTGTTAGCAGCACTTTGTCGGAGGGAAGTTAATAGAGAATTTAGTTTCATTTGGTTTCCAGGTCTATTTATGGCGGGCTTCTCTGATTCTGAATACATTTATCTTTGGAAAATGAAGGCAACACATTACTAAATGCTGCAAACTGCAGGGGTTTAATGTTGCTGTGCCCCGAACCAGACACTTTGCATTAGCCTGTTGCTAACGGACATGTAGCTGAGGCTAACTGTGTCTTCCCCTGGGTAAAAGACACAGTTAGCCCGTTGCCAACGGACACGTAGCTGAGGCTAACTGTGTCGTCCCCTGGGTAAAAGACACAGTTAGCCCGTTGCCAACGGACACGTAGCTGAGGCTAACTGTGTCGTCCCCTGGGTAAAAGACACAGTTAGCCCGTTGCCAACGGACACGTAGCTGAGGCTAACTGTGTCGTCCCCTGGGTAAAAGACACAGTTAGCCCGTTGCCAACGGACACGTAGCTGAGGCTAACTGTGTCGTCCCCTGGGTAAAAGACACAGTTAGCCCGTTGCCAACGGACACGTAGCTGCGGCTAACTGTGTCGTCCCCTGGGTAAAAGACACAGTTAGCCCGTTGCCAACGGACACGTAGCTGAGGCTAACTGTGTCTTCCCCTGGGTAAAAGACACAGTTAGCCCATTGCCAACGGACACGTAGCTGAGGCTAACTGTGTCGTCCCCTGGGTAAAAGACACAGTTAGCCCGTTGCCAACGGACACGTAGCTGAGGCTAACTGTGTCGTCCCCTGGGTAAAAGACACAGTTAGCCCTTTGCCAACGGACACGTAGCTGAGGCTAACTGTGTCGTCCCCTGGGTAAAAGACAGTTAGCCCGTTGCCAACGGACACGTAGCTGAGGCTAACTGTGTCGTCCCCTGGGTAAAAGACACAGTTAGCCCGTTGCCAACGGACACGTAGCTGAGGCTAACTGTGTCGCCCCTGGGTAAAAGACACAGTTAGCCCGTTGCCAACGGACACGTAGCTGAGGCTAACTGTGTCTTCCCCTGGGTAAAAGACACAGTTAGCCCGTTGCCAACGGACACGTAGCTGAGGATAACTGTGTCGTCCCCTGGGTAAAAGACACAGTTAGCCCGTTGCTAACGGACACGTAGCTGAGGATAACTGTGTCGTCCCCTGGGTAAAAGACACAGTTAGCCCGTTGCTAACGGACACGTAGCTGAGGCTAACTGTGTCTTCCCCTGGGTAAAAGACACAGTTAGCCCGTTGCTAACGGACACGTAGCTGAGGATAACTGTGTCGTCCCCTGGGTAAAAGACACAGTTAGCCCGTTGCTAACGGACACGTAGCTGAGGCTAACTGTGTCGTCCCCTGGGTAAAAGACACAGTTAGCCCGTTGCTAACGGACACGTAGCTGAGGATAACTGTGTCGTCCCCTGGGTAAAAGACACAGTTAGCCCGTTGCTAACGGACACGTAGCTGAGGCTAACTGTGTCGTCCCCTGGGTAAAAGACAAGCCGTTGTCCCCAGCCTACGTCCAGTCCATCTTCCCGTTTGTCTGCACTGAGAGAAGAAGCTAAAGGAGGATCTGGAAAAGTTAGAAAGACGACAGCAAACAGAAAAGAGAACAGATGACATTAAAGTTTATAAAAATGTTCTTGTTCCTTCGTTAAACTCTTGAACAGATTCTGGTTCATCCAACCAGAAACACAGAAACGTTCACGTGTCACCAGGAGGACGGTCCGATAAGAAGTTTATACGTACGTCATGTTTGATGTGAAGCAGTTTCTCCCAGTGGAAACGTGACCGTGGTGAAACATGTTAGTGGTCATTAAAGTGGGTGATGACAGAGTTCTTACTGTGGGGGGACTCGGCTCCTCCAGTTTAACAATGGAGGAAAATCGACTGGAGGTTGTGTCATATCAGAAGTTGTTGGCCAGGCTGAATGATGATGTGGAGGATTCTGACACACTGTGGGGGTGGGACTGAATTTGTGTAAAAATATGGAGTTTTAATGCCTTGTCGTCATCTGGGTGTGTATTTGGAGTTTTGACTTGCCTGTTTAATCTTGACTTTAGATGGTTATATAACGGGCCTGAAATGTGAGGACGGTGGGATGTAAGGCTCTGCTCTTCTCCAGAGATGTGAAAATAAATACAAATTTCAATTACAAATAATTAAAAAACTAAAATCTCTGTAGTATGTAGGATTTTTATGGTGGACTGAAGCTGCTATAAATAAAAAATAACTACAGCGCCCTCTGGTTCAGGGAAGGTTCTCAGAAGTTTAGCTGTGATCTTCAGCCGATGTTGACGGAACATTTAGAAAAGTTTCACTTCAACGTTGTCTGAACATCACAGCCAGCTTCACCAGGACCTCCAGCCTGGTATCTGGGCAGGTCTGCAGCTGGACCAGCCTCTCCGGTACTGGTCCACACCAACAGGAAACAGTCATCAGCGGTGGAAGATGCTGTACCGTTCCTACCGGAGTTCTGCCGGCTGAAAGCCCTCATTTCCCCCCAGCGCTCCCTGTACTGACAGCCTGCTCAGAGCTGACCGACCAAAAGCCAAGCACCTGCCCGAGACACGCCCCCTCATTTACATAATGAGACAGAAACTTGATAACGAGATAAACACGCTTCGAGAAACAGACAGAAAATACAAGTAGAAATAATAAGAATGTAAATAACAAAAAAAAAATCAAATAAAATGTTAGATGAAAATAATAAATTTTGGGGCATAAAACAGACCAAACAAATTAACTGAAAATGACATGAAGGCAATGAGCAGGATTATTAACACAAAGTTAAATTTAAACTGGAAAATAGAAACTCACCATGTTCTATAGGTTTGGTAATGAATTTACTTCTTTTTTTTGTAAAATTTATTGGCACATCAATTTGTTTAGAGCCAATATTTTATCTCAACATTTATTTGTACTTGAGGCAGTTTGGGTCCTCCGTAGCTTTCAGGTCCGTCCTGACGGAGACCGGATGTCATAAAGGTGGAGCAGGTGTCGGGCTGCACATGGACCACCATGCTCAGGTCCGACTCATCGAGCTGCAGGTCGCAGCACATCTACAACCAGTCCTCCATCTGGAGCCAGATGACCTGAAGACCATCAGCTGATTCTGACTGAACCAGCTTCCTGAGGCAGGAAAGTTCAAACCTTTCTTACACCTGCTGTCCTGATGCTGGCAGCATGGATTAAGGAAGGGATATCAACCAGGAATCTGAAGCAGAGCCTCCATTTATTCTGAAAAACATGAACCTTAACAAAACAGTCACTTCCTGTCTGAACCCAGGGTCCAATCACAGCACATCACATGACAGTTCAAGCTGATCACACTGAGCATGCTCAGTTCAGTCTCATTGATCAGCATCTGTTCATTACTTCCATAAGCTAAACCTCATTGGCTCAAACGTCATGTGACTACACAAGTTCTGGGACAATGAGCCCGTTGACCAATCAGATGTAGCCCATTCTCCTCTGATGTCATCAGCCCATCATAAGGCTGTTGCCATGGAAACGGCTGGATGCCAGTGGCATGGCCTCCTGTCCTGGAGAGCTCACTTCTTGTGGGCGGAGCCTTTATGGAACAGGTAGATTGGCCGTTGGTTACCTGGAAATGACACACAGATGTATGAGCTGCCATCATCATCATCATCGTCGTCATCTATAGGCTGCCAACCTAATAATCACACTGATGTTAGCATAATGAGGCTAACTAGATTAACTTCTGCATGAACTTGTCTTTATTTCCATGTGGCTACCTGCTGCAGCTACCACATGTTTAATGGTGTAGAAATGCTAAAGCCTGGCTGACAGATGCTAGTCATTAGCCTCTCCATGTTAAAAACCCGGCTGACAGATGCTAGTCATTAGCCTTTCCATGCTAAAGCCAGGGTGAGACATGCTACAGTTAGCCTCTTCATGCTAAAGCCAGGATGAGACATGCTACAGTTAGCCTTTCCATGCTAAAACCAGGGTGAGACAAGCTACAGTTAGCCTCATCATGTTAAAGCCAGGGTGAGACATGCTACAGTTAGCCTCTCCATGCTAAAGCCAGGGTGAGACATGCTACAGTTAGCCTCTCCATGCTAAAGCCAGGGTGAGACATGCTACAGTTAGCCTCATCATGTTAAAGCCAGGGTGAGACATGCTACAGTTAGCCTCTCCATGCTAAAGCCAGGGTGAGACATGCTACAGTTAGCCTTTCCATGCTAAAGCCAGGGTGAGACATGCTACAGTTAGCCTTTCCATGCTAAAGCCAGGGTGAGACGTGCTACAGTTAGCCTTTCCATGCTAAAGCCAGGGTGAGACATGCTACAGTTAGCCTTTCCATGCTAAAGCCAGGGTGAGACGTGCTACAGTTAGCCTTTCCATGCTAAAGCCAGGGTGAGACGTGCTACAGTTAGCCTTTCCATGCTAAAGCCAGGGTGAGACATGCTACAGTTAGCCTTTCCATGCTAAAGCCAGGGTGAGACGTGCTACAGTTAGCCTCTCCATGCTAAAGCCAGGGTGAGACGTGCTACAGTTAGCCTTTCCATGCTAAAGCCAGGGTAAGACATGCTACAGTTAGCCTTTCCATGCTAAAGCCAGGGTGAGACATGCTACAGTTAGCCTTTCCATGCTAAAGCCAGGGTGAGACGTGCTACAGTTAGCCTCTCCATGCTAAAGCCAGGGTAAGACATGCTACAGTTAGCCTGTCCATGCTAAAGCCAGGGTGAGACATGCTACAGTTAGCCTTTCCATGCTAAAGCCAGGGTGAGACATGCTACAGTTAGCCTTTCCATGCTAAAGCCAGGGTGAGACGTGCTACAGTTAGCCTCTCCATGCTAAAGCCAGGGTAAGACATGCTACAGTTAGCCTTTCCATGCTAAAGCCAGGATGAGACGTGCTACAGTTAGCCTTTCCATGCTAAAGCCAGGGTAAGACGTGCTACAGTTAGCCTTTCCATGCTAAAGCCAGGGTGAGACATGCTACGGTTAGCCTTTCCATGCTAAAGCCAGGGTGAGACGTGCTACAGTTAGCCTTTCCATGCTAAAGCCAGGGTAAGACATGCTACAGTTAGCCTTTCCATGCTAAAGCCAGGATGAGATATGCTACAGTTAGCCTCTCCATGCTAAAGCCAGGGTGAGACATGCCACAGTTAGCCTTTCCATGCTAAAGCCAGGGTGAGACATGCCACAGTTAGCCTTTCCATGCTAAAGCCAGGGTGAGACATGCTACAGTTAGCCTTTCCATGCTAAAGCCAGGATGAGAGATGCTACAGTTAGCCTCTCCATGCTAAAGCCAGGATGAGAGATGCTACAGTTAGCCTCTCCATCCTAAAGCCAGGGTGAGACATGCTACAGTTAGCCTCTCCATGCTAAAGCCAGGATGAGAGATGCTACAGTTAGCCTCTCCATGCTAAAGCCAGGGTGAGACATGCTACAGTTAGCCTTTCCATGCTAAAGCCAGGGTGAGACATGCTACAGTTAGCCTTTCCATGCTAAAGCCAGGGTGAGACATGCTACAGTTAGCCTCTCCATGCTAAAGCCAGGGTAAGACATGCTACAGTTAGCCTCTCCATGCTAAAGCCAGGGTGAGACATGCTACAGTTAGCCTCTCCATGCTAAAGCCAGGGTGAGACATGCTACAGTTAGCCTCTCCATGCTAAAGCGTGGCTGAAAGATGCTAGCTGTTAGCCTCTTTATGCTCTTCATTGCTTCTTGAGGAGGATTAACAGGCTAAGGACTCTGTATTGGATCTGTTCAGGTGAGGCGTGTTCACCTGTGTTTTTGAGTAGTCGGTAGGAGCTGAAGCCCACGCTGTCCGTCAGGAAGGAGGTGAACTGTTCAGGTCTGAGCCTCAGACTTCTGTAGTGATGTAAAGTCCTCTCCTGCAACACAATATGCACACTCGTGACACTCCTGAATCCTCATCACCGGACTCACCTGTACCTGCGCAGGTGTGTGAGGTGTTACCGAGGCCCTCTTGCTGTGGATGTAGCTGGTCCACGGTTGCGGCTCCAGAATGAATAATCCGCCCAGAGACAGGCTCTGATAGGCCCTTCTGAACAGTCTGACCACGCCTCCATCGCCCGACTGCAGCTGAACCCACTTGGTCACACCCAGACACATGATGACATCATAGTGACCACGCCCAGGCCACACCTCCCGCTCTGACACGTAGTCACCCTGTGGGAGGAATCACAGCTGAAAGGTGGTAACCATGGCAACAGGTCAAAAGACTAAAAGAGATGACAGGAGGCAGGTGGGACTCACCTGGATGAAGGTGATGTTGTTAGGGAACCTGGAGGAGGAGGATGGAGGGAGGAGGAGGGGAGGAGCAGAGAGAGGACCCCGCCCCACCCTGAAGGACAGGGGGAAGGAGAGGAGGGACAGGGCCTGCTGGAACTCCTTCATCACCGCCTCTTCCTCCATCTTTTCCTGCCCCTTTACCACCACCACCTCTTCCTTTTCCTCTCCTCCCTCCTCCACCTTCTCCTTTTCCTCTCCTCCCTCCTCCACCTTCTCCTCCTTTTCCTCTCCTCCCTCCTCCACCTTCTCCTCCTTTTCCTCTCCTCCCTTCTCCACCTCCTTTTCCTCTCCTCCCTCCTTCTTTTCCTCCTTTTCCTCTCCTCCCTCCTCCACCTTCTCCTCCTTTTCCTCTCCTCCCTCCTCCACCTTCTCCTCCTTTTCCTCTCCTCCCTCCTCCACCTTCTCCTCCTTTTCCTCTCCTCCCTCCTCCACTTTCTCCTCCTTTTCCTCTCCTCCCTTCTCCACCTTCTCCTCTCCTCCCTCCTTCTTCTCCTTTCTTGTCAGGCTCCTCCTTCCCGTCCTCTCTCTTTCCTCCACCACCAGGTCATGTGACATGAAATGCCTGATGTTCTGCTTGGCAGCGTGGACCAGTGTCTCGTCTAGCTCCACCCCCAGGATGTGGGCGGGGTTAAACCTCTTGGCAATGGCCAGTGTCATGTGACCTGCACCGCAGCCCACATCCAGCACCGTCTTGTCTCTGAACCAATCAGCTTCCAGGAGGCGGAGCCGGAGGTCTTCCTCCACACCCACCCGACCTTCGTACTGGTCTCCATAGAAACCCTGGTAACCATAGTAACGACTGTGGTTGCCATACTGGTATCGGTGTTTGTCCTTTTTCTTCTTCTGTGGTAGAAAGGCAGAACCGAGCAGAGGTTCTCCACACCTGCAAGAGAACCACAAGGTCACATGACCACACGTCCAATCAGTGCGTTACCTTATGTCAGGTGAGTCAGAATTCACCTTCCAGCTTTAGCCCCTCCCACAAGTGGAGTTTGAAACTTGATTGGCAGAGGCGGAGGAGCTGCAGTGACCGCAGTCGATGAACCGTCCGCCGACCTTGTGGAAGTGGTGCGCCGCCGTTTCCGATGGCGACCGTCACCATGGCTGCCTGGCTTCTGGGCAGGGCCTTGAGGGGGGTGGGTGTGTCTCCGGGGGAGGATGGGGGGCGGGGCCACGTCATCACGACAAGTGATGGCAGTGTTGAGTTCACAGGACAGAGGCGAAGCAGAAACGCTGCCCTCTGCGGTCGTCAGGGGAACTGCAGAAGACATGTTCACGTCCATTTTAATTTTACTTTCTGTCGTCATGGTAACCACTAAGACACGTTAACATCAGTGTTCATGCTACGGAAACGCTGCCCTCTGCGGCTGTCATGTTAATGGCTACTCACGACTCACCTGTCAGTCCGGCCGGAGGTGGGAACAGTCGCGCTGGCACCGCCTCCTTCTCTCCGTCAGCTCCTCCTCCTCCATGGTGTCGGTACCGGTGTCTCCTCCTGGACTTCTGGGGGGACAGCAGGACTCCCGCCACCTCCCCGGCCTCCCCCCCTCCCTTCAGGTTTAGAGGGTCAGTGATGTCACGGGGAACAAGGATCTCTACGGGGTCTCTGCTCTTAGATGGCAGGGGCGAGCACTTTGGTGTCTCCTGATTGGTCGCCCTGAGGAGGAGAGTCGTTAACGTTGTCCTGTAGGAACGATCAAAGTTAGTGATGAAGAGTTTTCTCACCTGTTCACGTCTTCGTCTAACAGAGAGTTCAGGTTCAGCGGGTCAAAGATGTTCCCGCCCAACATGAAGTGACTCGGCAGGACGGGCTCCGCCTGGCTGTCGCTGTTGGCACGGCGACGGCGCTTAGTGGCCCCCCTGAAACCGACACCCATGGAGAAGCGTCTCTTCCCGATCCGCTGCCCAGGCGGAGGCGGGGCGAGGAGGCCGTGCTGTCCGCCGCCAGATGACTGGAGGCCATTTTTAGGTTGAACCAGTGGGCGGGGCTTAGTCAGCTGAGGCTGCTCTGATAGGCTGGCAGGAACGGTGAAGACGGGGCTGACTTTGACGGGCGCCTCAGGAGGCAAGATGGGCTCCTTGTCCAACGACATTCTGATCATGTTCCACCAATCAGATGATGCTGCAGACAGAGGTGGGCGGGGTCAGTGTGACAACGAGCCAATCAGCTCAGGGAGGTAATCTACAATCAGCTGATCATTTAACTTTATTATAATCTAAACAAAATGTTTTCAGTGAATAAAAGTTTCTCAGGCTTTCCGTCCTTAATCAGGTCCAACCAGAACCGGTCCTGGCTTTCTGTTCTGGTTCCGGTCCAGTTCTGTTTCAACCTCCATATTATTCTACATATTTCTAACAAAGACGGCTGCAAACCACATCGACAGCAGGAGCTAAATCTGCAGTTATCTAGTCAGACATCACCAGTAAAGTTCACGCCCTAGATAACCAATCACAGCGCTTACAGAGGCCAGTCAGCGCTGTGATTGGTTAGGGACCAGAGGAATCTGATTGGTTAGGGACCGGAGGAATCTGATTGGTAGAAACTGACTTGCAGAATTAACGAATACCTGCAGCAGATTTGTACGTGTTACCGTTTTAAAGATGGAGATAGAGGTTAGACGTGTACGGCCCTATCACGGCTCAGTGTGGAGCCAGAACATCAGAGACCGCCATCTTTAAATCCTCACTGCATCATTTTCTGGTGTTTCTGCAACATTTATAAACATAGTTTAACATATCTGTGTTTTATCTGCATGATCAGATCCTCCTGCATCTTCTCCAGCAGGTGTGGATCGTTGAGTCCTGGTCTGGGGTCAGTGTGGATCGCTGAGTCCTGGTCCGGGTCAGAGTGACAAAGTTCTACTTTTAAGTCAGGAGATGTGAAAGGCAACCCGACAGGGTCCTTTCATGAGATGGGTGTTGATTGGATGATGAGACAAAGTGATCTCTGACATCACAAACTGTGTGTGTGTGTGTTAGATTTAAAACTCTTTCCAGAGACATGAAGCTAGAGGCTGCAGCTGTCTGTGCTGCTCCTTCACACAGCTCATCTATCAATAATCTGTCAGTCAGGGATCAATATACTCACTGTGTCCTGCAGGTCTTCACTTGTTGTCCACACCTCCACCTCTCAGTGTGGGTCTGTGTTTGTGTGACAGAAATAGATCTGTTTGTGAGCGTGTGTGTGTGTTGTGGCTAACTCCCCCTCCCCCATGCCCTGGAAGAAAACAAGCGCCGCCCCTTCCGGCCACTCCACCAATCCCGGAGCGCCGTCATGAATAATTCAAACACACCACAACAGTTAGCTTCAACAGCTAGCTCCTCAGGCTAACACACACACACACACACCCCTCTAAAGAAAAACTCGAACAGGACAAAAACCCGCGCTGTGCGTGAAAACGAGGCCGCGCCAGGTTCTCTGAGCGTATGCGTGTTTGCCTGCGTGTGTGCGCGCAGGTTGCTGAGTCGTGACTTGTTCTAAACTTGCACAACTTTAGCCGCTACAAGCTGCTAACGGTTAGCAGCCTTCACGGTGAACGACAACCAGAAGCAGCGTTTTTAAAGGCCAGGTCCAGGCCGCGTGACTGACAACACAGGCGGCCAACCAGGGCGGGCTGTAAGGTCGCTCCTCTTCAGAACTTCAGCCAATCAGAGAACTTTCATAAGTCAAGCGGTGGCGTGATTGGTCGTGGCTGAGCGAGGGCGGGAAATTGGCCTTAGTGACTGTTGTCCGGAGCTGTGCCTGACGAAAAGTCCAAGAACACATAAAACATTTAAACAGTAAACAAATAATTAAAAAAAAATAAATAAAAAATGCCGATTCATTTGGCAACTGTAGACACTTAAACTACTCGTTAATGAGTCCACTAAAGGCTTCACACACGAGGTTTGAGCTTATAACCCTGTCTGCTACTACGTGCGTGAACTCCCTCTGTACCGGGATTTTAATTCCCTGAACTTGGTTTGCCAGGAAACACAAACGCCTGACTGATAATCATGTCCTAAAAGACCACCTGTCTCCCACTTTGTGCTATTTAGCGTGGACATGTCCACTGAGAGTAATTCCGGGTTGTAGCGTTGTTTCCAGCTGATAAAAGAGCCTGAGTAAGCCAACATTAAGCCTGCAAAGTAAAACTGAGGGCAGCTGATGTTTGCTCCATGTGGGAGATTTACTGGGTTCAGATTTATGGGGTGTTCTGTATAAACATGTTAGCAGCTCACAGCTTCTGTCCTGCAGTTTTAAACCATCAACATACTTCCACACATGGAGTTCTTATCACTTTAAACTGGTTAAAGACTTTATTTACGCAGAACAATCAGAGTTCAGGTTTATGAATGACATAACGCTGCTGTAGAGAGTAAACCTCCTATCTACAAAACTGTCATTTTTTAAAAAATGACAAAAGCTGTATGGTTTTGTAATAACTGGACATAATGTCATCAAACTTCGTATTGTGTTTCATATATCTTTGGTTAAATATATGTAATATTCATATAACTTTGGTTAAATATATGTAATATTCAAATATCTTTGGTTAAATAAATGTAATGTTCATATATCTTTGGTTAAATATATGTAATATTCATATAACTTTGGTTAAATATATGTAATATTCATATATCTTTGGTTAAATATATGTAATATTCATATATCTTTGGTTAAATATATGTAATATTCATATATCTTTGGTTAAATAAATGTAATGTTCATATATCTTTGGTTAAATATATGTAATATTCATATATCTTTGGTTAAATATATGTAATATTCATATATCTTTGGTTAAATAAATGTAATGTTCATATATCTTTGGTTAAATATATGTAATATTCATATATCTTTGGTTAAATATATGTAATATTCATATATCTTTGGTTAAATAAATGTAATATTCATATATCTTTGGTTAAATATTTGTAATATTCATATATCTTTGGTTAAATATATGTAATATTCATATATCTTGGGTTAAATATTTGTAATATTCATATATCTTTGGTTAAATATATGTAATATTCATATATCTTTGGTTAAATATATGTAATATTCATATACCTTTGGTTAAATATATGTAATATTCATATACCTTTGGTTAAATAAATGTAATATTCATATATCTTTGGTTAAATATTTGTAATATTCATATATCTTTGGTTAAATATATGTAATATTCATATATCTTTGGTTAAATATTTGTAATATTCATATATCTTTGGTTAAATATATGTAATATTCATATATCTTTGGTTAAATATATGTAATATTCATATATCTTTGGTTATATATATGTAATATTCATATATATTTGGTTAAATATATGTAATATTCATATATCTTTGGTTAAATGTATGTAATATTCATATATCTTTGGTTAAATATATGTAATATTCATATATCTTTGGTTAAATAAATATAATGTTCATATATCTTTGGTTAAATATATGTAATATTCATATATCTTTGGTTAAATATATGTAATATTCATATATCTTTGGTTAAATAAATGTAATATTCATATATCTTTGGTTAAATATTTGTAAAATTCATATATCTTTGGTTAAATATATGTAATATTCATATATCTTTGGTTAAATATTTGTAATATTTATATATCTTTGGTTAAATATATGTAATATTCATATATCTTTGGTTAAATATATGTAATATTCATATATCTTTGGTTAAATAAATGTAATATTCATATATCTTTGGTTAAATATATGTAATATTCATATATCTTTGGTTAAATATTTGTAAAATTCATATATCTTTGGTTAAATATATGTAATATTCATATATCTTTGGTTAAATATTTGTAATATTCATATATCTTTGGTTAAATATTTGTAATATTTATATATCTTTGGTTAAATATATGTAATATTCACATATCTTTGGTTAAATATTTGTAATATTTATATATCTTTGGTTAAATATATGTAATATTCATATATCTTTGGTTAAATATATGTAATATTCATATATTTTTGGTTAAATATTTGTAATATTTATATATCTTTGGTTAAATATATGTAATATTCATATATCTTTGGTTAAATATATGTAATATTCATATATCTTTGGTTAAATATATGTAATATTCATATATCTTTGGTTAAATATTTGTAATGTTCACATATCTTTGGTTAAATATATGTAATATTCATATATCTTTGGTTAAATATATGTAATATTCATATATCCTTGGTTAAATATATGTAATATTCATATATCTTTGGTTAAACATATGTAATATTCATATATCTTTGGTTAAATATTTGTTATATTCATATATCTTTGGTTAAATATATGTAATATCCATATATCTTTGGTTAAATATATGTAATATTCATATATCTTTGGTTAAATATATGTAATATTCATATAACTTTGGTTAAATATATGTAATATTCATATATCTTTGGTTAAATATATGTAATATTCATATATCTTTGGTTAAATATATGTAATATTCATATATCCTTGGTTAAATATATGTAATATTCATATATCTTTGGTTAAATATATGTAATATTCATATATCTTTGGTTAAATATTTGTTATATTCATATATCTTTGGTTAAATATATGTAATATTCATATATCTTTGGTTAAATGTATGTAATATTCATATATCTTTGGTTAAATAAATGTAATATTCATATATCTTTGGTTAAATATATGTAATATTCATATATCTTTGGTTAAATATTTGTAATATTCATATATCTTTGGTTAAATATATGTAATATTCATATATCTTTGGTTAAATATTTGTTATATTCATATATCTTTGGTTAAATATATGTAAAATTCATATATCTTTGGTTAAATGTATGTAATATTCATATATCTTTGGTTAAATATATGTAATATTCATATAACTTTGGTTAAATATATGTAATATTCATATACAGTAGTAGCGGTTTAAAAGTTCCCATCCAAGCTGAAAGCCAGCCGAATACCTGCCGGCTTCCAGCCCAGTTCCATTCCAGTTCCAGCCAGCTGCCTTCCAACTTCCAGCCGCCAGAGAGGCCCCCTCCTTCTCCTGGGAGTGTCGATGTTTTAATCAAACTCCACCCATTCCTTGTAATATAGGGTAGACCCAGAAGATGGCGCTTCTCTCACAGACTTCTCATCGCCCGTAGTCTGGTTAAATAAAACTGCTGTTGTTAAAACACACCCATCTCTTACAAAATCTAAAATGTAAAACAAAAAAACAATAAATCTGGATCACTGTAGAAATATCTTTATTCATTGCTGATCATCTGGCCATTGAAGCGTTTTTATTTGGAATTGGGAACAAATATTTTCCACCCTGTTATATTCTGTTCCACTCTGTTATGTTCCATTCCACCCTGTTAGTAAGGTGTTTTTTAATTTATTTTTTTTTTACTAAAAACATTGAGGACTGTGAATCTTGTTGCACCATATTAGGAAGTGAGGAACATTAAATTGATTTTGCTTTTCTGTTCCCAGGTCAAAAGGAATGTAATTATCTCTCATTTGAAATACTTGATTATGCTTTCCTTCTTGCCTTTGTGGAAACAGAAACGTGATAATCTCTCACTTGAAAGCAAGCTGGGCGTATGTGACACCCTAATGTGTAGTCACATTAATTTATGTTTTTTGCAAGAGAAAGAAGTGATTTTGGGAGATGTTACTTAAGATGTAGTTGCACAGTCATGCCAGGAGGTGGCGCATCGCCTGGTGGGACAGAATGGTGACGCCATGCGCCCTCCTCCTCAATATGGCCGGAGCGAGACGCAGAGAAACCTCACCAGGCGCCTGTTCTATCTTTTCCTGTGTTTTTCAGGTTAGTAACCGGAGTAAAACAACACAAAAGGAGTTGTAGCGTATTAATAAGGAATGCAGCTAAATGTAGAGATATAAATCAGTTAGTAAACACTGTATTTCACTAAGTTTTGAGTGAGGTGAAAATTCATGGGAAAGTAAAAGCCGAGGCGATGTTGCCGGCGCCATTTTGAGGTTACTGTGTATCATCAGCTTCTTTAAGTACTGTATATTAAGCTCGTTGATGTATCCTGACACTGAGTGGCTGTTTTTATGTGATATACTTGAAAATGCATGTTTTACGTTTTGTATATTTGTAATGAGAGTGTTGAAAGCTAAAGCCAGGCCTGCCAGCTTACATGTGTTTCTACCATGCAATTTCTTAGCTGTTAAGCTACACAGTGCCATTCTACAAACGGTTGTATGTTGAGAAGTAGTCCAGCTGTGAGGATTAGAGAGGTACTTTGGTTAAGAACAGAGTAAGCAGATAAATGGGTTGAAAATTGTTCAAACAAGTGGTTCATGATGTGTAAACGTTGTCATGAGAAAAAGCTAGTTGTGTAAGACATAACTAAGGATGCTGTACATGAAAGCAATATATATTTTTGTAAAGTTGTTACTATTAAGTGATGATACAAAATATTGTATTAATAAATATGGCCGGAGCGAGACGCAGAGAAACCTCACCAGGCGCCTGTTCTATCTTTTCCTGTGTTTTTCAGAACATTTAATCTGCTTAACAGGCCCAAAAACCTGGGTCTGTTACAGATTCTTGGTGGCCCGTACGGGGATTGGTTCCACATCACCGATGGAGCTGATCCTCACTTATCTATAAGACCTGCTGCAGAGCTGACTGTCCGAAAGACCTGATGTAAAGCGGAGAAGCTGCAAACCACTGCAGGAAGAGATCCGCCTGAGAATCACCCATCGCAGTACAACAAGGAGGAAACTATGGCCAACAGTGAGAGGAAGAGCCTGGTGTGGGACATCAGGAAACGTCTCTGCGCGCTGTCGTCTGATCAACTCTTTCAGGTTGCTACAAATGTGGGTCCAGTACCAGGCAAAGATCCTTCAGAGTTGTCAAGTGGGGATGCAGAAGGAAACTTCGAGTACATCAACTCCTTCATGTACAGTGAGTCAATGCTGAAAGCGGAGGATAGTGGGATGGGAGAGCTGTTAGCACTAAAGGACATAATAGACGATCTTCTATACGCTACCAGTGGTCCAACAGATGCTGTAGTTGAAGATAAGGTGGAAACATCGACATCAGTCCTTACCCCAACCCCATCTGTAGATACCAGCCAGCCCAATGTAGTTTCCATGGACAACACCACTAGCCCTAGCATTTCAGATGAAATAGTCCGCAAAATGATTACAGACTATGAGAGAGTGAGTAAGACATTACAAGAATTTGTCAAAGCTCCCACAAGCCAACTAGCCCAGGAACTCCACACCCCACAAGAGGATGCCAGATCCTCCTCTAGTCCGATGGTTTCCATCAAGGATCTAGCTTATCTTCCGAGACGTGAGTTTAAGGTTCAGGGGGGTCAGGTAGGAGATCATACATCTGATATCAGCTGCAATAGCGTGTGTCGGCAGATAGATGAAGGCAGAAAGGAAAATTTCACAGAAGCTGAGATTGTTAGGGGGGTGTTGAAGATTATCAAGCCTGGGAATTTCAAAGACATGCTGGTCAACAAAGACGACATGACAGTTACTGAGCTGAAAGGATTCCTGCAGTCACATCTTGGAGAAAGAAATAGCACAGAGTTGTTTCAAGAGTTGATCTGCGCAAAACAGAAGGAAAATGAGTCAGCACAACAGTTCCTGTACCGTGTCATTGGTTTGAAACAAAGAATCCTTTTTGAGTCTAAAAAGCCAGAGACTGAGATAAAGTACTCCCCCGAAACGGTTCAAGGTGTCTTCCTACACACAATTTATCAGGGAATGGGGCACAAGGACAATGACATCCGAAGAGAGCTTAAACCCTTACTCACTGATCAGTCAGTTACAGATGAGACAATCTTGAAACACGTCATGAAAGTGACCAGTGAAGAATGTGAGCGTCGTCGTAGATTTGGCTCTACTCAGCGAACAAAACCGGTCGGCGTTCATGTTGCTCAGGCGGATGAAGGGAAACCAAAACAGACAAAGAAAGAAGCTACAGACCAAGACCCGAAAGTTGACACAGTAAAACAACTGGCAGATAAGATAGATGCACTCACTAAAGTAGTAGATACACTGGCTGAAAGAGTCCAAAAAGAGTATTCCAACAGTGCAACTCGACCATCTACAAGTAAGGCAGAGAGACCTTATGCATGTCCTAAGTGTGTGCAGGAGGGCTCCAAGGGCTGCATCCACTGCTTCTCATGCGGCGAAGAAGGCCACAGAGCAATTGGGTGCCTGAAACGTCCAAAAGCACAGGGAAACGAGAGCCGGTCACTGCGAAGGGACAAGCCGTGACCGGGACAGCCCCAAAGTCCCACCTGACCACAGAGACTGCCCCTAACAACAAAACAAGAATAAGCCAAGCCCAAGTCAAGAAACAGACAGAGACACCCAAAGCCACAGTAAGTGACAAAGAGCCAATTGTGAGATTAATTGGGAAGAAAGCAGCCACAAAGTGCCTTCTCAATGGGCTAACTATTACCGCTCTCGTGGACACTGGGTCCCAGGTTAGTTTGATAGACAGGGCTTGGAGAAGCAAGTACATTCCAGATGTTAATGTCCGCCCAATAGCAGAGCTTATGGAGTTAATGGACAGTGGGAAAGCACCAAAGATTTATGCGGTAAATGGCGAACGTCTACCTTTTGATGGGTGGGTAATACTAACTGTAAACTTACCTGGCAATGAGGATCCTGAGCTTTCTATGAATGTGCCGTTTCTCGTTAGCTCAGTACCATTAGACACACCACTCATAGGCTTCAATGTAGTGGAAGTGCTGATCCAGGGAAGTCCAGAACGGGCTGCCTCAAATGTAGCTAAACTACTTGGGGGAGCACTGTCTATTCCAGTTGACGATGCACAGGGCATAGTACATTTTATCCAGACACGTCATGAGAGCACAACCCAGGGACGTTTAAGAGTAGGCTGTAAAGACACGATAATCCCGGCAGGCAGTACTTCCTGGGTAAAGTGTAAAGTCCCACCTCAGCTTAATCCAAGTGAGTCATTAGTCTTGTTTGAGCCTGAAGAGAGTTGCCCAGAGTTACAGCAACTAGGACTAGGAGAAGGCCTCCTTGAGGTTCAGCCTGGTAAAATGCCTTATGTCACTGTGCCACTAGAAAATCACACTAGACATGACATTGTCTTAACAAGAAAAACTGCGATAGGTAGCATCCAGCCTATTAAGAAAGTTATAGAGACAGATTCATACACTGAAAGGCAATTCAAAACAGAGACATTTACTGTGGCCCAGACAGAAGCAAATCCTCCACAGACCTTGTGGCAGCCACCAGTAGATTTAAGCCACCTGGAGAGAGAGCAACAAGGGATTGTAGGAAAGATGTTATATGAGGAGTCAGCAGCTTTTGCAAAGAACGCAGATGACATTGGTTGTATCCCTAGCCTACAGATGTCACTCAACCTCAAAGATGACATCCCTGTCCAAAAAGCTTACTCCTCTGTCCCAAAGCCGTTGTTTTCTGAAGTGAAGGAGTACATACAGGACCTTTTGGCAAAAGGGTGGATTATCAAGTCAAAATCACCATATGCAGCCCCTGTTGTTTGTGTTCGCAAGAAGGATGGCTCATTACGTCTTTGTATAGACTATCGTCTGCTGAACCAGAAGACCATCCCTGATAAACATCCTCTCCCTCGGATCCAAGATCTGACCGACACCCTGGGGGGGCACTCGTGGTTCAGTATCCTCGATCAGGGCAAGGCGTACCACCAGGGGTTTATGACAGAAAGCTCACGCCACCTCACAGCTTTTGTCACCCCCTGGGGGCTCTACGAGTGGGTACGAATACCTTTCGGCCTCTCAAACGCACCAGCTGCCTTTCAAAGAAGTATGGAGGAGATGTTAGCTTCGCTCAGAGACAGCTGTTGCATCCCATATCTGGACGACATCTTATGCTATGCACCAACATTTGAGGAGCATGTTGAGGGCGTCCGACAGGTTTTGAGAGCACTCCAGAGACACGGTGTTAAGCTAAGGCCTGAAAAATGTGAACTGTTTCGCAGAGAAGTAAGGTATGTAGGCCGCCTTGTTTCTGCAGAGGGTGTAAGAATTGACCCAAAGGACTTGGAGGCAGTACAAGCCCTAAAGAACAAAAAACCCCACACAGTTGGTGAAGTGAGGCGCCTACTCGGCTTCTTGAGCTACTATAGAAGCTACATTCAAGATTTCTCACGCATTGCCAAGCCTGTTTATGAACTGTTAAAGGTCAAACCTGACATGTCAGCGCAGCAGGCCCGTCAGCCAAAGACCAAGGGCCCCCAGGTGTCATCCAAGACACCTGTCGAATGGACTAGCGAACACCAGCAGGTGTTGGAACGACTCATTGACATGCTTACAAGCCCTCCGGTCCTAGCCTACCCTGATTTTAACCTACCATTCTGCCTCCATACAGATGCCTCAGAACAGGGCCTTGGTGCTGTTCTTTACCAGCGCCAGGATGGAAAGCTAAGGGTGATAGGGTATGGGTCAAGGACACTGTCACCGGCCGAAAAGAATTACCGGCTACATAGTGGAAAGCTAGAATTTCTAGCACTCAAATGGGCGGTGTGTGAGCGTTTTAGAGACTACCTGTACTACGCCCCATACTTTACCATTTACACTGACAACAACCCATTAACTTACGTGATGAGTACAGCGAAACTCAATGCTGTGGGGCATCGCTGGGTCGGGGAGTTGTCAGACTTTCACTTTGAGATCAAGTACAGACCTGGCAGGGCCAATGTTGACGCTGATACACTGTCCCGACTGCCTCTCACCATTGATAAGTTTGTTAGTGAATGCACTGAAGAGCTTTCACATGAAGTCATTCAAGCGACCTGGAATGGTGCTAGAGCAGCCCAAGAGAGTGATGTTGCGTGGGTTGCTGCGTTAGCCCTTGCCGCAGATGAAACTCAGGGACCACAGTCCCCTGTCCCCACAATAAGCCATGATGAGCTCACAACAGCCCAAAAAGAGGACAGGACTGTAGGTGAAATAATAAGACTAAAAGAGAAGATGACCGTTTTAACAAATGATGTCAGAAATACAGTGAGTAAAAAGACTAGGAAAATGTTGCAGGAATGGAACAAACTGCATATTGAGAATGGACTCATGTATAGGCAGGTAGATAGCAGAAAACAGTTTGTCCTCCCTGCCAAATACAAAGAGACTGTGTTGAAACATCTCCATGACAACATGGGACATGTTGGTACTGAGAGAGTACTAGCACTGGCGAGAGAAAGATTCTACTGGCCATACATGAAGAAGGACATAGAGGAATATGTCACCAGAAAATGTCCTTGCATTATCAGCAAGAAACCAACAACCCCAGTACGTGCACCTATGAGCACCATCACATCCAGCTCTCCATTGGACCTGGTCTGTATTGACTATCTTCACCTTGAGCCCAGCAGAGGGGGATATGAATATATCCTCGTCATTGTAGACCACTTCACCAGGTTTGCCCAGGCATATCCGACCAAAAACAAGGCTGGAAAGACAGCAGCTGAGCGGATCTTCGGAGAGTTCATCCCACGCTTCGGATACCCAGCACGACTCCATCACGACCAGGGTCGTGAGTTCGAGAATGAACTTTTCAAGACTTTGAGGGAGAAGTCAGGTACTGGACACTCAAGAACGTCCCCATATCATCCTCAAGGCAACCCTGCCGAGAGGTTTAATAGGACACTGTTACAGATGTTAAGAACACTAGGTGACAAAGAGAAGGAACACTGGAAAGATCATTTGCAACATATAGTCCATGCTTATAATTGCACACGACACGAATCGACAGGGTTTTCCCCCCACTTTCTGTTGTTTGGTCACCACCCACGTCTTCCGGTAGACATCCTGTTTGGGTTAGTTGGGGAGAAACAGACAGTAGCACACAAAAACTATGCAGACAAGTGGGCAAAGAGAATGACTGATGCATACAAAATAGCTTGTGAGAAAAGTAGACTGTCTAGTGCCAGGGGTAAGTCCTACTATGACAAAAAGCTGAAAGGAGTAGTTTTGCAGCCAGGAGACAGAGTCCTGGTAAGGAACTTTAGTGAACGTGGGGGACCAGGGAAGTTGCGTTCCTACTGGGAAAAGACCATCTATTTGGTCAAAGGGCAGGTGGGTGACAATCCAGTTTATGCAGTTTTCCCAGAAAACAGTGATGGGGGTAAGACGAGGGTTTTACACCGTAACCTCTTATTACTTGTCAATGACCTCCCAGTTGAAGCCCCGCCTCTGAGACCTGAGCAAGTAAACAAGAGACAAAAAAGACAGAGAAAGACTCAATTAAGTGACCAAGACAAACGGGCAAGTGACTCAAGTGACTCAGGCGGTGATGAGAATGCAGGGGGGTACTGGTTTAGATTTCCCAGGGAGACTGGACATGTGGGGGAGCACGCTGACTGTAGCCGACCGGACCTACCCCAGCCAAGAGGAGTCCCTGAGGATGCAAGTGGCCACTTCCAGTCGCCGACTAGAGACAGTGAAAGAGAGAGAATGCCCAGTGGACATCACCAGACTGAAGGAGGCAGATCACCCTCGCTGCAGATGCCTTCTTCCCCTGCACTACAGGAACTGCGAATCCGTTCTGAAGAAGGAAGTGAAGGGGGTGAGCCACTCATCCAACTAGGACCTGAACTGCCTCCTCAAATACCAGTGGTCGACCCACAGACTGAGTTGAGAAGGTCAACCAGAGAGAGGAGACCTAAGCAAATGTTTACCTATCGGTCACTAGGTGAACCCTCGTTGCAGTCGCAGGCTATGGTGTCTTCCCTGACCACACCATATATGTTACATCAGCCATGGACACACACACCTTTCATCCCATACAGTCCAGGGTTTTCACCTTACATGCCATACCCAGTGATACCATATCCATACCCCACAATAATGCCATGTTGAATTTCTGATTGTTTTGGTGAAACTTGTGATTTTTTTTTAATGACTTCTTTTGTATTTCTGGATGTCAGGAGCCATTTTTATTTGTCAGGGAGTGTGTGACACCCTAATGTGTAGTCACATTAATTTATGTTTTTTGCAAGAGAAAGAAGTGATTTTGGGAGATGTTACTTAAGATGTAGTTGCACAGTCATGCCAGGAGGTGGCGCATCGCCTGGTGGGACAGAATGGTGACGCCATGCGCCCTCCTCCTCAATATGGCCGGATAAGAAATAAATAAACCTGGTGACTTCTGCACGGTGTTCATGACACCTGCCTATGGAGAGAAAATCGACTCAATATCATTGTGTGTGTGTGTGTGTGTAATACATAGGTTGTAAAGTGTGTAAACTAATGTGTGTGTAATTTTGTGTAGCTGTGTGTGTAAGACATGGTTTGTAAACCGTGTAAACCATTTTGTGTGAAACTTTAGGTACTTGTAAATGTGTGTTCTAATGCACACACAAATACCTAAAAATTACACACAAAGAGTAAATTTACACAAATTACAAAAATACACAAACGTTAATATTTTACACACAAAGTTTTTACCCTCAACCTCACAAATCTGATAGTTTCCAGTTTAAAATGCTCGTTCACATGCGGATCGTTACATACATGTGCACGAGTCGCCTGATACACACACACAAACCTGCATTTACGCACAGATCTGTTAACTCGAGAGGTTCTGAGACTCTTTTAACGCCTCCGGTAGCCTCACAGCTTCCTGCACACACGGTGCGTTTAAAAGCTGGTGGAAAGCTGGGGCGTTTGGGTTTCCATGGGACTCTAGTATTTTCTCCACTCTTTCCGAATTGGGAAAGTTTTTCTGTAGGACAAAAAGAGCAGCTCATCACCCACTGATTATAACACATAGACCTACATGTGCTTTTCTGTCTTTTAAATGTCTTATATAGACAAACAGCCGTACACGTGTAATTAGATGGATTAAAGAAACCACCGCTAGGTGGAGTAGTGGGTCTTTGGCTGAGAAAGCCAGAACGTCAAAGCATGGCGGGGCGTCCCAGTCGTCCTCCATCTGAGGTAAGTATAAGTTAAACATGTACACTTTACAATCCTATTATAATAAGACAAGAAGTACATCCGCTTACATCCGATACTGTTTGCTGTCTAATAGTTTCGTGTACTTTCATCCTTACATTGCTCTGTTAGCAGGAGCTAATACGTGTACCTGAGCTAAGCTAGCACAGTAGATGGTTGCTAAAGCCTTTTATTTAATGTCAGTTTTAGGACACACTTTCTCAGACCATTAAACGGGTTGTATTTACACCACACTGACCTATTTCTATGGTGCCTCAGCATCGAGCTAGATGAGCCCTCGTTGGTAATTAGCTCTTATTAACATACATTTTTAGGTCACATTATTTAATCAAATGCTTTGACTGTCCACCAACGTTCTTCCTTGAAGACGATGGGTCCCCAACCCGTCCTTCCAAAGGGTGGAAATGTCTTAAAAAAAAATAAAAATAAAAATAAAAAATAAAAAAATAAAAAATAAATAAATAAATTAAAAAAAAAAAAAAAAAAGGAAATGTCTTAACTGATTTTACTATTTTCTGGATTCTCAGTCTTCATCGTTGTTTGCTTGATACAGACTTATAATCTGACCCTTCTGAAACAGAGAACATCTTCACCACAACCACAACATGTGTTCCAGCATGCCGAAGACATTACAAGCAGCCAACTATATCATTTAGGATTTTATTACTTCCTGAACCTGGAATATAATAATGGTTGTAGTACTTTTCAACGGGATGCTTTTGTATGGAGGCTTTTCTTAAATCCAGATGGTGACCGTTGTTTTAGGGCCGGACATCGTACCGAGTCGGGCCACCCAGTTGATGGAGTTCGTGTTATTTCTGTCAAGGCAAACATTATAATAATTTTACCTATATGCTGTATTTTTAACCATCTCTAGATACTAGAGAGCAGTGGCGCTGCCATGTTTCAGCGCCCAGGAAGCAGTTGTGGGGCGGTTAAGGGCTGTGTGTGGTGTATTAAGTGTTGACGGTGCATCGTCTCACTTTAACTAACTTTTTCCTATAATTTATTCATATTTAGGTCTTGAAGGTTTTGCTGACACCAATCCTCTAAAATGGAGAGAAGACAACAAGAAACATGGGTATGTAGTTAAGAAGTATAAAAAATATTAGCAGTCTGTAAATAATTGTTTAGATGTGGTGCTGTGGTTTCCCTAATTAGTAAATAGCATTGGGCAGATTAAGTGAGAAATAAATATAGTCATAAATAAATACAATAATTTAAAAAATAAAAATAAAAAATGGAGCTTTCTGAATTTAGTATTTAAACTAACTTGTTCTTTACGAATGTCAAACGGCAGTAACTATGAATTCTGTATAACTATGTTGTCCCATTCTGTTTGCCATCTTTAAATGACTTTAAATGGTTCTTTAAACTACCATCAGCAGCACTGTGAACTGTGTGAAGTATTTATTTTATTTGGGACCTCACTGGCTTGAGAAAAACTCCCATCGATTACTGATATTTGTCTTATTTGCATTCAAAGTGAATAAAAAATAAAAATTAATATATAAAATATCCATCCATCCATCCATTATCTTGACTGCTTATTACATTTCGGGTCGCGGGTGAACTGGAGCCTATCGCAGCATTTTAACAGGTGAGAGGCAGGTACACCTGGACAGGTCACCAGTCTGTCGCAGATATATAAAATATAAAAATGATAAAAAAATTGTGTGTGTGTATCAGGCGACTCGTGCACACGTATGTAACGATCCGCATGTGAACGAGCATTTTAAACTGGAAACTATCAGATTTGTGAGGTTGAGGGTAAAAACTTTGTGTGTAAAATATTAACGTTTGTGTATTTTTGTAATTTGTGTAAATTTACTCTTTGTGTGTAATTTTTAGGTATTTGTGTGTGCATTAGAACACACATTTACAAGTACCTAAAGTTTCACACAAAATGGTTTACACGGTTTACAAACCATGTCTTACACACACAACTACCCAAAATTACACACACATTAGTTTACACACTTTACAACTTATGTATTACACACACACACACACACACACACAATGATACTGAGTCGATTTTCTCTCCGTAAAACTTCAGTGCTGCATTCGGGTCCAGCACCACCATGAAATCCTTCCTTTAATACCACGTTTTCTTTTTTTTTTTTTTTTTTTCTTTTTTTTTTTTTCTTCTTTTTTTTTTTTTTTTACCACGTTTTCTTTTAAATACAGCTGAAACTTCCCAGTTCAGCAGAAATACTTCTCAGTTTATATCAAACTTGAAAATGGGTCCCAACGGTCCAAACTTTAGGTGAATTTTAATAAAACGCTTCATAAAATATAACTAAAAATGTGTTTTACATTTTCTTCACACTTTTCTGTAAGAAGAAAAAAATGAAACAAACTCTGACCCGGTCATGAAAGAAGTTTTTACCTGTCCAGCGTTGACAGTAAGCTAGCCTTCAAACAACCATGGCGTTATCATTGTACCACATTCTTGAGCGGACCGTTCTGAGAGCAGACAAATATGTTTTGGAAGCACATCATTTACATTTAGAGCAACACGTATTTTTCCTGAAAGAAAAATCCAATCTGAACAAACAAAAATTAGTTCAGTGAACACAAAATGCAGACTCGCCACGATTAAATAAAAAGATTCTCAGTTTCATTCATCTGCTCTCTCGGTTTTCTCTCCTCTGCGCTGACACGCGCCTGCGTGCTCGCAGTTCTGTCAACACGCTCGCGCAACTCGCTGCAGCGCTAGAAACGTGCCACAATTCCAACCAATCACAAGCCTCGAAGCAAGTCATCCTGATTGGCTGCTTTCCAACAACACTGTAAAAGGTGGATTCCGGGGCCACTGGCGGCATCCTAAATCAAGAGGAGTTAGTGTTACGTTTTTGGTTAGTTTTATATTTTTAGTATTATTACATTTCTCTACGTCATACGGAAGACCTCCTGGTGATTCACCCTCGTGTTGACTAACAGTCCCGTTTACTCCGGCCTGACATACAGGGAAACTGGTCATCGTCCTGGATGTTGCCAGGCCACTTGTTGCAGGACATGAACGAAGCAAACCAGCAACAAGAAAACTTCACATCACAGCCACATGTACGTAGTAGTTCATGTAGCTTGGTCTAGTTTTTTGTATTTTTATTTGGTGATAGTAAGATTAGCATATTTTCTCCTGTCAGCGAGCTTGTCGGCTAGCTAGCATCTTTTCACCGCCTCATCCAGTGAGTAGTTCATTTAGCTTGGTCTAGTTTTATGTATTTTTATTTGGTGATAGTAAGATTAGCATATTTTCTCCTGTCAGCGAGCTTGTCGGCTAGCTAGCATCTTTTCACCGCCTCATCCAGTGAGTAGTTCATTTAGCTTGGTCTAGTTTTATGTATTTTTATTTGGTGATAGTAAGATTAGCATATTTTCTCCTGTCAGCGAGCTTGTTGGCTAGCTAGCATCTTTTCACCGCCTCATCCAGTGAGTAGTTCATTTAGCTTGGTCTAGTTTTATGTATTTTTATTTGGTGATAGTAAGATTAGCATATTTTCTCCTGTCAGCGAGCTTGTCGGCTAGCTAGCATCTTTTCACCGCCTCATCCAGTGAGTAGTTCATGTAGCTTGGTCTAGTTTTATGTATTTTTATTTGGTGATAGTAAGATTAGCATATTTTCTCCTGTCAGCGAGCTTGTCGGCTAGCTAGCATCTTTTCACCGCCTCATCCAGTGAGTAGTTCATTTAGCTTGGTCTAGTTTTATGTATTTTTATTTGGTGATAGTAAGATTAGCATATTTTCTCCTGTCAGCGAGCTTGTCGGCTAGCTAGCATCTTTTCACCACCTCATCCAGTGAGTAGTTCATTTAGCTTGGTCTAGTTTTATGTATTTTTATTTGGTGATAGTAAGATTAGCATATTTTCTCCTGTCAGCGAGCTTGTCGGCTAGCTAGCATCTTTTCACCACCTCATCCAGTGAGTAGTTCATTTAGCTTGGTCTAGTTTTATGTATTTTTATTTGGTGATAGTAAGATTAGCATATTTTCTCCTGTCAGCGAGCTTGTCGGCTAGCTAGCATCTTTTCACCACCTCATCCAGTGAGTAGTTCATTTAGCTTGGTCTAGTTTTATGTATTTTTATTTGGTGATAGTAAGATTAGCATATTTTCTCCTGTCAGCGAGCTTGTCGGCTAGCTAGCATCTTTTCACCACCTCATCCAGTGAGTAGTTCATTTAGCTTGGTCTAGTTTTATGTATTTTTATTTGGTGATAGTAAGATTAGCATATTTTCTCCTGTCAGCGAGCTTGTCGGCTAGCTAGCATCTTTTCACCGCCTCATCCAGTGAGGAACAAACGTAGCTTAGATTGCTAGAACAGTTTTTCAGCCATGCTGACGACTAAAGTTCAGACTGATTTGCTTTTGTATTTAATGATTTGCTACAGTTTTTTAAAGAGCTTTGACAAGTACTGGCTTTGTTTTGACAGATGAAAGAGATGCTGTGTTTTTATTTCCCTCCAGTCAGTGTTATTTTCATTTAGTATGTACAATTAAACAAAACCATGGAAGAAAAAAATGAACACATTAACACAAATACACCACAGCGTCAGGTGAGCTTTTCCCCCTTTTATTGATTAGCATAAATTTATTATCTGTTTGTATATTTGATTAAATTTGAATACCAGAACTATTAATAGCTAACATGTTAGCATAACGAGGACTTTTAGCTAACTTGGTGGTAGTTGTGATTGGTCATAGCATGTTTTATTTATTTATTATTAATTCTAGCTTTTTAAAATTGATTCTGTACCTGCTTGACTGATTTAGGATCATGGTGCGGTGGAGTCCGCGGCCAGAAACCTGGTATCTCTGTTACTCAACACCAAATGCTTCTCCAAGTTCATCATGAGACCAGAAATGTAACAGTACAGCAAGAAATGTCACGGTTTGGCCATCTTATTTGTTAGATTTTTATATGTACATAAAATGTTGACAATTATTTTGTATAACTCTTTTATTATAATGTGTAATGGACAGCACTGACAAGTCATGTAATGTTAAAAAAACATTTTTATCCAACAGAGCTTTTCCAGGATATTTCAAATCAAACTTCAGCCGTGGTAAAAAGAGGCTCTTTCTTTCCACCAAGCAGCTTGCTGAAACAACTAGTAAGATCGTCGCCCTGAATGTGAGAAACACATCCCACAGCTGAGGAGCTTGAACTCCATGACATGATTTCAGGTATTGAACGCAGATTCTTTGAGGGACCTGGGAACCAAGGTAAAAACCCCAGGTACTCTATCAGACCTTGACAATGAACATTTCAGGTTGGTTACAGTTTAGTGCAAAAGATTGTACTGATTGCAGTGTCTAAAGTTGAATAAAAAATCTTAATTTACATGTTTTATCGGTGAAATCATGTCTGTCAGTCTTGCTCAAGGTGGTCCGGCTCCAGCTTCTTTTAAAGAGTGGGGTTACAATTTCCTCTGCACCGGGGAAGTGGATTTCAGCTCTGTTTCAACAGACGATGTGGCAGATCACGAATCTTCCACACTCATCAGCAGGGTGAGCAGCCTCATAACATATATATATGTATATATATATTACTGCTCCAAAGTGTGGGATCATTCCCTGTTAAATCCTATGGCAAAGTGATCCCAAACGTTTGAGTGGTGGTGAATTTATGTAAATTATGTGTGTGTTTGCTTTTCTGCCCTATCACTGAACTTTTTGGTTGAAAATGCAGCAGATACACAGACTCTGCTGCTGTGGGCTGATGAAATTATAAGCTGTGGATCACACATGATAGAAAAGAAAGCATCGTTCGGTAAAGAGGGATTTTAAACATTTCCCTTTGTGGAACTTGTTTTTGTGCTTTTCTTCTAAGGGCTATTGTCCTCCACTCCACAACGAGACTGATTCCAATGCTGCAACAGCTGAGAAAGGGTATGGAACCGTATGGTCTCCTGAACTTCATGCCTACAAACCGGGAAGCTTGCCACAGTCTCTTTGTTCCTGGGAAGATCATCGGTGTAAGTACTCACTTGAAATGTTCCACGTAGACCTAGTAGACTATCTTCTAATCTGAATTATGTATTATTTATTAAGTTTTCTTATAGTTTTGACAGTTAACTAACCTGCATTAACTCATAGCCAGATGCTGATTTCATGATGATGAACTGCAAGCCACAATTCAGTGAGAAGGGAACATCAACGGAGAGGACGGAGAGGAAGATCATAAACTTTTTGCAAGATTACTTGCAGGAGCTTGACATCAGAGGTACAATGTTACTACACATTTCATCCCTAAATCCACTTATTCCAGTTTAGGGTTGCAGGGGGCCGGAGCCTATCCCAGCAGATACAAGGCGAGGTGCTCGAGTAACATTTGATGGTTAAATTGTTTTATATAGAGTACAAAACCGTGGATATTAAGGAGATTTTAATAAAAAAAAGGTTTGATATTTTATTTTAATATTTCAAACATTACAGATGGTGGAGGAGAATCAGCAGGTGAGGAGGGGGATTCCCTTAAAGTCCATCATGTGCTCCAGTGGATGACGGGGCAGGTGTGGAGTTAGTTTTGTGTTTTTATTACATGCAAAAAAAATGATCTGAAAGGAAAAAAATATATTTGATATAAATATTTTTCACACTGATAGCAAAAAAAAATATTTGAGACTAAAATAAAGTTTAGAGATAAAGTTTCTTGTTACAGCACATTTAAAAAATTATTTGACATTTAAAAAAATAATTTCCTAGAAAAAAAACTCTCAAAAGCCTTTCTTTACTCTCAAATATATATTTTCTGCTATCAGAGTGAAAACTTTTACTCTCCCAATTTTTTTTCTCTCTCAAAACCAAAGTTTTTGCTATCGTTTCAACATTTTCCTATTGAAGTGAAACTTGTGTCATGTCCATGTTACTATTTGGTCATTCTCAACCCAACTGACAGCTGGGTGGCATCATTTCTCCACACTGATTACACCTTTCTCATTAATATTCATGACTAACTCCTGCTGTCCCTGCGCTGAGATCCACCATTGATTCACTGGGAGGTGCAGACATGGTGAATATGCATTGATTTGTTGTTTTTGGAGGCGGAGACTCCAATATTTGTGTAAGATTATGACACAGCACACACAAAAGGTGTAATCAGTATGCAGAAATGATGCCACCCAGCTGTCAGTTCGGTTGAGAATGACCAATAGTAACATGGACCCGCCCATGACACAAGTTTCACTTCAATAGCAAAATCTTGAAACGATAGCAAAGACTTGGCTTTTGAGAGAGAAAAAAAATTGGGAGAGTAAAAGTTTTCACTCTGATAGCAAACATATAAATATTTGAGAGTAAAGAAAGGCTTTTGAGAGTTTTTTTTTCTAGGAAATTATTTTTTTAAATGTCAAATTATTTTTTAAATGTGCTGTAACAAGATACTTTATCTCTAAACTTTCTTTAGTCTCAAATATTATTATATTTTGCTATCAGTGTGAAAAATATTTATATGAAATATATTTTTTTTCCTTTCAGATAATTTTTCTACTCTCAGATCACTATTTTTTGCATTTAATAAAAACACAAAAATAACTCCATAGCAGCCCCACGTTCCTGCCAGATGAAAAGAGACATTTCAAAATAAGACGTAACTTTCACCATCAATGCCAACAGCGACTTGGAGATCACATCATCTGTTAGCCAGGTGTGAGTGCACCTGGTACAACATTTAAACACGTACGATGTCTTTAGAAAACTCATGAGTGAAGTGGTTAGATAAACAGCTGCTGTTGGAAAATGTTCAAAGCTGTTTTAAAAAGACAAAAGAAAAGAGTTATTTGTTAGCACTTTATTTTACTGTCCTTACTTTATTCTCTTGAGTGTATCAAGTGAAAAAATATTAATTTTGACCCCCGTCTTGGTTGGATTTTAGTTTAAACTGTATTAATAATGAAACTGCCCAAAGAAAAAAACAGTTTGATGTATTTTAGGTTTCATATTGATTGCACCTGTTTCAGAAGTGTACAAGTTTGTTTTTATTCCTTCGTAGTACCTGTAAAAATACTAACTATCGTGTTGATGTTTCCATTGGCAACGTCACAAAGTTAATTCACATCCGTTGTTCCTGTTAGTAGAACATCCTACTGAAACCTGACAATGTACAGTACCAGGCTTTTATGGCTTTACGTCATCAAAAGAGAATTTTGTAAAGTCCATTTTAGATTTTTTCCTCAGCCAGTGTGTTGATTTTAAGTTAATGTTTACATGTCATTGTTAGTTCGACATCGGATGTAGGAATCGTATGTACATGTGTCTGAGAGCGCTCCAGAGGATCGATGTTTGAAGTTCTTCCAGAGCTTCAGTGGACACTCAAGTTCAGGGATCACAGCTGCACCGTGGGAATCTTCACACAGTACAGCACCTTCCCAGTCAATGCCAGGACCTTAGAGGTCCTTCAAAAGAACATTAAACCTGGTTAGGACCCGGTCCGTGGTCATTGTGTTTAAATTCCTTCATAGCTGTGTTTACCTTTGGCAATAAATAGAAATTGTTGACACGTTTTTTGGCCTCACTGTGTAAATATATGATTTAAAATAACTAGTAACTTCCCACATTAATAGGGGTAGTGATTGTGTGGGTGTCTTTTTCTTTAAGAAATGATTTGTACACATTCCCCACAAGCATTGTGAACTATAGACAGGAAAAAGTCATGTTGAAAAATATGATTCATTCCTTAACTAGCTGATGAACTCAGATTATTTTAAAGTGCAGGTGGGTTAATTGTGAAAGTTTAATTGTGTCACATTCCACATTTTTGAGCCTGTGACTTGATGCCAGTGGTTCTGGCCTCTGTAAATGATCTCACACCTCAAGTCTCTCCCCCTCGTCTAGATCTTGTAGATGTGCCATGCACCACATCTGCTCAGGAGTGAGACCTTCTTCTGTATGTAGAGGGTGATTGTTCCACCTGCAGTAAAGATCTGAAGATCTGCATGGAGCCGAGGAACAACGATGTGCTGGACACCAAAGAGATGAACAGAAATATCAAGCAGACCGTCCTCCTCCAGTGGGTGAAGAATCTCATGGTACTTACTCGTGACAGCAACCCAAACATCACGCCACAGTCGCTCTACTCTGAAATGAAGCATAATTAAGTCATTTCTGAATTATAATTTATTTTTACAGAAACAACCCGACCTGGCTTACTTTTAATAAATGCAGTTTAATTTTCCAAAAAGAGACTAACCTCTGATTATGTACACTCTTTCCTGAGATGAAGCTCTCCCTGTTCCTCGTGTTGCAGACATCAACGTCTTCAACACCTTGACCTGCCCTTACCCTAATGAAAACATTGGTAGAACTTTTACTTTTTAACAAATGAATCACAACTTGTTGCTGTTATCTAACTTTGACATAAGCCATGACGCTGGACCGATCTCAAGAAATATGTGAATGCAGTTGTTGCTCTGTTGTTATTTGCAGCATCCAAGTAGAAGATCTGTAGTAAAACAGCATGAACAATGTTCAGTCTGCTTTCAGCCAACGCTGGAATGATCAGTGTTTTATTTTATCCTTCAGTCGAAGCTGTTCAGAACAGTTGTGTTTAAATCACCAAAGTCCACATGCTGAATTTAGCATTTTAAATAAATAATCATCTCAACTGTGATGCCCAAACACACGAAATTATCAAACTTGTAAATTTGACAGCATAAAATGACCTTTCTTGAATAGCCGTCCACCAAAGACAACAATGTTGTACCTGTTCAAGACAATTAAAAAACAAATTTACTAAGATAATCTTTGCATGAGATGCCGTTAGCTTGAACCATAAATCTTTCTCTTTAGAAGACGCTTCTTTTCAACACACAAGTATTTTAAAATAAATGTGCCCTGACAGGCTTTTTAATATCAGCATTGATACACTGCTTTGAAAAAATAGTCACTAATATTTCATGGACCTGTAAAAAACTAAAAAGTAATTGTTCAAATCATTATTTCCAGTGTCTTGATGAGTTGTTTAAGTATGACCGTCCTCTAATCTTTCAGCTGTGCTGGAAATCTAAATAAGCAAACTAACTTACCTTATTAGTTTGTGGTTGGTGTCTATATGAACAAGACAGAGAGGACCTCGCACAGACTAGCTTCTTCGTACACCCAAGGTGTGTTATCCTGTTATTCAGTTCGACGCATTGAAGCATCGTTCTCCACCACTGAACACGGAGACCCATGGAGAGCAAATGTCCTCGAACCATTCGGTAACCAGCATTTGGCCTTTGATGGCTGATTGTCAAGCTCTTGGTGGGTCATTGTGCTGTATGATCCCCTCACAGATAATTCCTGCATCCTCCTGTAAACAGTCCTTCTTGAAACACCGAGACATTTAGCAATGCAGGAAACCAGCAAATGTGTGTCCAACAAACTTTTAATTTTTCTTTCTCTATTATGATTTTTGGGGGACCAGGACCCGGACCGACTTCTGTTTCATGTTCCTCAATGTGCATGCTGCTGGCTTTTACGTCAGCCTGGACCAAAAGATGGAGATGCTGGATTGCTTCTGTGATCTCTGACACACTGCCTATCTGCTCTGAAAACGACTCAAACATGTCGTGTCAGGAATCCAAGTAATCCAAATTAAGTGGTGCTGGTTCAGAGCAGATTCCAGTTTGTTGAGAAGTCTCTCCATCATTTGATGTCGCAGCATCACCTAGGAAAAGTATAAGTACACTTTGAATTGTCCTGTACATGAAATGTGGTATATAAATAAACTGTCTTGGAGCTCAATTTAGCCAAAGAGAGACTGTAGATCAGCCTAGCAGAAAACCACAGTAACTCTGAGAATAAACTAAAAAGCAATCTAAGCTACGTTTGTTCCTCACTGGATGAGGCGGTGAAAAGATGCTAGCTAGCCGACAAGCTCGCTGACAGGAGAAAATATGCTAATCTTACTATCACCAAATAAAAATACATAAAACTAGACCAAGCTAAATGAACTACTACGTACATGTGGCTGTGATGTGAAGTTCTCTTGTTGCTGATTTGCTTCGTTCATGTCCTGCAACAAGTGGCCTGGCAACATCCAGGACGATGACCAGTTTCCCTGTATGTCAGGCCGGAGTAAACGGGACTGTTAGTCAACACGAGGGTGAATCACCAGGAGGTCTTCCGTATGACGTAGAGAAATGTAATAATACTAAAAATATAAAACTAACCAAAAACGTAACACTAACTCCTCTTGATTTAGGATGCCGCCAGTGGCCCCGGAATTAGAGATGTGACGTTCATGAACGAATCGATTCTTTTGAACGACTCTTTTAAATGAACGATGGGAACCGATTCACATCTGTGAGCCGTTCACTTGTGAATCATTCTTTTTATATACAAGTGTATATACAAATTTTTCAATTTTTTTCAAATCAAATCAAATCAAATCAAACTTTATTTATAAAGCGATTTTCATGCCACAGGCAACACAAAGTTCTTTACATGATTAAAAACATAAGAATAAAAACACTCAATGAAATCTTTCACACAGTCACACGCACACGCATGTACACAACACACGCCAAGCCCAATCACCCCCCCCCCTTTTAGCTAAAAATGACTTAATGAATAAATAAATGAATAAAAAAGTAAATAAGAAGTAGTACAGTTGAGTAAAATGAAAATAAAATAACATTTGTGACATCATAGAAGTCTGATGTCCAACACGCTCCATTCATGTGAAGCATCGATGGACAGAGAGTTTTGTTAGGAAACAAATACTGTGAGTTCTATCCAAAACATTTACTAGAATTTACACTGACTGTTCAGGTTTATCCTTTTAATCTATATTTTTACTATAATTTTTAATCTTGTATAATAAATATTCTATAGGTACATATTTAGATTGTTTGTCATTCTTATATATTGTAAAGTTTGTAAGATATTGTAAGAACGAGCCAGTCTTTTGAACGGCTCTTTAAAAGGACCGGCTCCTCGAGATCCGGCTCCCTTCAAAGAGCCATGAATCCATTTCTACCCAGAATCCACCTTTTACAGTGTTGTTGGAAAGCAGCCAATCAGGATGACTTGCTTCGAGGCTTGGGATTGGTTGGAATTGTGGCACGTTTCTAGCGCTGCAGCGAGTTGCGCGAGCGTGTTGACAGAACTGCGAGCACGCAGGCGCGTGTCAGCGCAGAGGAGAGAAAACCGAGAGAGCAGATGAATGAAACTGAGAATCTTTTTTTTTAATCGTGGTGAGTCTGCATTTTGTGTTCACTGAACTAATTTTTGTTTGTTCAGATTGGATTTTTCTTTCAGCAAAAATACGTGTTGCTCTAAATGTAAATGATGTGCTTCCAAAACATATTTGTCTGCTCTCAGAACGGTCCGCTCAAGAATGTGGTACAATAATAACGCCATAAAAAACCGGCAGAAACCGGTTTAGTCAAGCATTCATAAACATCTTTAGAAGAAGTACTGTCAACTTAAGAATTCACCTCGACGAGACGTAAACATTTTATATATATATTAAAAGATTAAACTTAAATAAAAATGTCTTACCCTTCAAGCAGGAACGTTAAACTCCTACCAAGTCCACCGTCAGGGTACCAAATAAGAGATTTCAAAATACTCTCTCCCATGCTTCATGCTGGAAGTGGACTGGATGGACAGCAAATAAGGAAAATATTATTTAACAGTAAATAATGGTGTGTGTGTGTGTGTGAGACAGAGAGAGAGAGAGAGAGAGAGACTACTGGAAAACAAATAATGACAGTAAATAATGCTCCTAAAATGTATATAAAATTGAAATATATATGTTTTGTTTTCATGTAGTGAACAGACTACGTCTCTGACTGCTGTTATTTAAGATTAATTTATTTTTACTAATTAAATATTTGTTAGTTGGGACACGATCATTAAACTCAGATGGGTTTTATCTGTGTTACCCATTTAAAACCCACGTACAACCTTCCCTTGTTACCCCTATGGTACCCATAAAATAGTATCAGTCCTGGTTCTGGTCTAGTACCAGTCCTGGTTCTGGTCTAGTATCAGTCCTGGTTCAGGTCTAGTATCAGTCCTGGTTCTGATCTAGTATCAGTCCTGGTTCTGAGCTAGTATCAGTCCTGGTTCTGGTCTAGTACCAGTCCTGGTTCTGGGCTAGTATCAGTCCTGGTTCTGGTCTAGTATCAGTCCTGGAGAATCAGTCCTGGTTCTGGGCTAGTATCAGTCCTGGTTCTGGTCTAGTATCAGTCCTGGTTCTGGGCTAGTATCAGTCCTGGAGAATCAGTCCTGGTTCTGAGCTAGTATCAGTCCTGGTTCTGGTCTAGTACCAGTCCTGGTTCTGGTCTAGTATCAGTCCTGGAGAATCAGTCCTGGTTCTGGTCTAGTATCAGTCCTGGTTCTGTTGGATCTCAGTGCTGCGTTTGATACTGTAGATCACAGAATGCTGCTGCACAGGCTGGAAAACTGGGTTGGACTTTCTGGAGCGGTCCTTAACTGGTTCAGGTCCTGTTTAGAAGGCCGGAGTTATTTAGTTACGATCGGCAGCTATGAATCCGAGCGAGTGGCCATGACTTGTGGAGTCCCCCAGGGGTCAGTCCTTGGACCTCTTCTGTTTAACTTGTATATGCTCCCTTTGGGTCAAATATTACAGAACTATAGCATTAGTTATCCAAGTTATGCAGATGATACACAACTTTATGTCTCTCTGTCACCAGATGACTGCAGTCCAATAGACTTAATGTGTCAGTGTCTGGAGCAAATAAACACCTGGATGAAGGAGAATTTTCTACAATTAAATGAAGATAAACTGAGATTATTCTGTTTGGTAGAAAGAGAAGAGGGTCAGCATTGGTAAACACCTGGAGACTCGGGCTCTTAAAATTACCAACCAAGTTGGTAACCTGGGAGTGTTGATAGACTCAGATCTGACTTTCAGCAGCCACATCAAAGCTTCACTAAGAAGCTTTTTACCAGCTCAGAAACATCAACAGAATTAAAAGTTTAGTCTCCCAGAAAGACCAAGAGAACCTCCTCCATGATCCATCTCCAGTAGACTGGATTACTGTACTGGTCTTTTAACAGGACTTCCTAAAAAGAACATTAAACATCTGCAGCTCATCCAGATGCTGCTGCTAGAGTTTTAACCAGGACTAAGAGATCTGAACACATCACACCAGTTTAACATCTTTATACTGGTTTCTAGTTTATACTGGTTTCTAGTTTACACTGGCTTCTAGTTAATACTGGTTTCTAGTTTACACTGGTTTCTAGTTTATACTGGTTTCTAGTTTATACTGGTTTCTAGTTTACACTGGTTTCTAGTTTATACTGGTTTCTAGTTCATACTGGTTTCTAGTTTACACTGGCTTCTAGTTTACACTGGTTTCTAGTTTACACTAGTTTCTAGTTTACACTGGTTTCTAGTTTATAATGGTTTCTAGTTTACACTGGTTTCTAGTTTACACTGGTTTCTAGTTTATAATGGTTTCTAGTTTACACTGGTTTCTATTTTACACTGGTTTCTAGTTTATACTGGTTTCTAGTTTACACTGGTTTCTATTTTACACTGGTTTCTAGTTTACACTGGTTTCTAGTTTACACTGGTTTCTAGTTTATACTGGTTTCTAGTTTATACTTGTTTCTAGTTTACACTGGTTTCTAGTTTATACTGGTTTCTAGTTTACACTGGTTTCTAGTTTACACTGGTTCCTAGTTTATACGGGTTTCTAGTTTACACTGGTTTCTAGTTTATACTGGTTTATAGTTTATACGGGTTTCTAGTTTACACTGGTTTCTAGTTTATACTGGTTTCTAGTTTACACTGGTTTCTAGTTTATACTGGTTTCTAGTTTATACTGGTTTCTAGTTTATACTGGTTTCTAGTTTACACTGGTTTCTAGTTTATACTGGGTTCTAGTTTACACTGGTTTCTAGTTTATACTGGTTTCTAGTTTATACTGGTTTCTAGTTTATACTGGTTTTTAGTTTACACTGGTTTCTAGTTTATACTGGTTTCTAGTTTACACTGGTTTCTAGTTTATATTGGTTTCTACTTTATACTGGTTTCTATTTTACACTGGCTTCTAGTTTATACTGGTTTCTATTTTACACTGGTTTCTAGTTTATACTGGTTTCTAGTTTACACTGGTTTCTATTTTACACTGGTTTCTATTTTACACTGGTTTCTAGTTTATACTGGTTTCTAGTTTACACTGGTTTCTAGTTTATACTGGTTTCTAGTTTACACTGGTTTCTAGTTTACACTGGTTTCTAGTTTATACTGGTTTCTAGTTTACCCTGGTTTGTAGTTTATACTGGTTTCTAGTTTATACTGGTTTCTAGATTACACTGGTTTCTAGTTTACACTGGTGTCTAGTTTATACTGGTTTCTAGTTTACACTGGTTTCTAGTTTACGCTGGCTTCTAGTTTATACTGGTTTCTAGTTTATACTGGTTTCTAGTTTACACTGGTTTCTAGTTTATACTGGTTTCTAGTTTACACTGGTTTCTAGTTCATACTGGTTTTCTAGTTCATACTGGTTTCTAGTTTACACTGGCTTCTAGTTTATACTGGGTTCTAGTTTACATTGGTTTCTAGTTTATACTGGTTTCTATTTTACACTGGTTTGTATTTTACACTGGTTTCTAGTTTATACTGGTTTCTAGTTTACACTGGTTTCTAGTTTACAATGGTTTCTAGTTTATACTGCTTTCTAATTTACACTGGTTTCTAGTTTATACTGGTTTCTAGTTTACACTGGTTTCTAGTTTATACTGGTTTCCAGTTTATACTGGTTTCTAGTTTATACTGGTTTCTATTTTACACTGGTTTGTATTTTACACTGGTTTGTATTTTACACTGGTTTGTATTTTACACTGGTTTCTAGTTTACACTGGTTTCTAGTTTATACTGGTTTCTAATTTACACTGGTTTCTAGTTTATACTGGTTTCTAGTTTACACTGGTTTCTAGTTTATACTGGTTTCCAGTTTATACTGGTTTCTAGTTTATACTGGTTTCTATTTTAGACTGGTTTCTAGTTTACACTGGTTTCTAGTTTATACTGGTTTCTAGTTTACACTGGTTTCTAGTTTACACTGGCTTCTAGTTTATACTGGTTTCTAGTTTACATTGGTTTCTAGTTTATACTGGTTTCTATTTTACACTGGTTTGTATTTTACACTGGTTTCTAGTTTATACTGGTTTCTAGTTTACACTGGTTTCTAGTTTACACTGGTTTCTAGTTTACACTGGCTTCTAGTTTACACTGGTTTCTAGTTTACACTGGCTTCTAGTTTATACTGGTTTCTAGTTTACATTGGTTTCTAGTTTATACTGGTTTCTAGTTTACACTGGTTTCTAGTTTACACTGGTTTCTAGTTTACACTGGTTTCTAGTTTACACTGGCTTCTAGTTTATACTGGTTTCTAGTTTACATTGGTTTCTAGTTTATACTGGTTTCTATTTTACACTGGTTTGTATTTTACACTGGTTTCTAGTTTATACTGGTTTCTAGTTTACACTGGTTTCTAGTTTATACTGGTTTCTAGTTTACACTGGTTTCTAGTTTACACTGGTTTCTAGTTTATACCGGTTTCTAGTTTTTACTGGTTTCTAGTTTTTACTGGTTTGTAGTTTTTACTGGGTTCCAGTCACAGAAGAGATTTTAAAACCCTTCTGCTTGTTTACATCCCAGAACGGAATATTAACCTAGCAGAGCTCTTAGATCCAAAGACTCGTCAACTAGTCCAGACCAGAGTCCAGACCAGAGTCCAGACCAGAGTCCCGACCAGAGTCCAGACCAGAGTCCAGACCAGAGTCCAAAGCAGAGTCCAGACCAGAGTCCAGACCAGAGTCCAGACTAAACATGGAGAAGCAGCATTTAGCTGTTATGCTGTAAACAAGTGGAACAAACTGGAGATTAAACTTTCACCAAATGTAGACATTTTTAAATCCAGGTTAAAACTTTTCTCATGTCTTTAAATGAAATCTACACGGTAACTTTTTAATTTATATTTTTTAATCATTTTAACGTAATTTATGATTTTATTGTGATTCTTGCTATGTGTTGATATCTTTTACTATTTCTAAATATCTGAAATGTTTCTGTTTTATGTAAAGTACTTTGAATGGTCATGTACATGAAATGTGTTGTAGAAATAAACTATGTTGCCTTCCTGTGGGAAACGGGTCTGTATGGTTCTTTGAGTGGGAACCCCTGTGTTACACAGATAAATGTACCTTGTCTTGGTGGAACCATGCACCGTTTTATTCTTGTTCCCTTTTTATTGTAACTGACCTCCAGAATTAGCTGGAAACACCTAGCATCTGGTCTAAAAAAGGATGGTGAGAAGATTTAATTAAATTAAATGTACTGCCCAAAGACTAAATAAATGAGAAGAAATGGGAGCAGGATGGGGTGGGGACTATTTTTATCAGGACTGGGACGGGACAGGATTTTTTCTGTGGGACTGGGATGGACAGGAGTGAATACCCACTCCCGTGTCCCCTCTGGTGTCTAGCCTCTGGACCCTGGATGTGGGGTGGACCCCTCCGTGCATGGCGAACACCTTCCATGTTTAACATCTGTGGACCCTGGGTGTGGGGTGGACCCCTCCGTGCATGGCGAACACCTTCCATGTTTAACATCTGTGGACCCTGGATGTGGGGTGGACCCCTCCGTGCATGGCGAACACCTTCCATGTTTAACATCTGTGGACCCTGGGTGTGGGGTGGACCCCTCCGTGCATGGCGAACACCTTCCATGTTTAACATCTGTGGACCCTGGATGTGGGGTGGACCCCTCCGTGCATGGCGAACACCTTCCATGTTTAACATCTGTGGACCCTGGATGTGGGGTGGACCCCTCCGTGCATGGCGAACACCTTCCATGTTTAACATCTGTGGACCCTGGATGTGGGGTGGACCCCTCCGTGCATGGCGAACACCTTCCATGTTTAACATCTGTGGACCCTGGATGTGGGGTGGACCCCTCCGTGCATGGCGAACACCTTCCATGTTTAACATCTGTGGACCCTGGATGTGGGGTGGACCCCTCCGTGCATGGCGAACACCTTCCATGTTTAACATCTGTGGACCCTGGATGTGGGGTGGACCCCTCCGTGCATGGTGAACACCTTCCATGTTTAACATCTGTGGTCTGAACTTCCTCCTCTGGCCAGCAGGAATGTTCTGGTCTAAGTCCTGGTGGAAACATGTTCCTGTTTACTACAGCATGGAAGAACGCTGGCCTGGAAACACACGATGAAAAGCCACCAGCGGTGTGCAGGACGTCTGGGATTCTAGAAAACTTCTGTCTCAGAGAGATGCAGGTTTTATTTAAAGAAACGTCTTCTCCTGATCAGCTGCTCTACCTGGACTTTCACTGCAGGACCACCGTCAGCTTCCTTCATCCAGTCTCACCTCAGTCAGGAGCCAGGACGGACTGGGATCAGGACGGTCTGGGATCAGTACGGTTTGGGATCAGGACAGACTGGGATCAGGACGGTCTGGGATCAGGACGGTCTAGGGTCAGGACAGTTGGGTCAGGGCGGTCTGGGATCAGGGCGGTCTGGGATCAGGATGGTCTGGGATCAGGGCGGTCTGGGATCAGGGCGGTCTGGGATCAGGACGGTCTGAGATCAGGACGGTCTAGGGTCAGGACAGTTGGGTCAGGGCGGTCTGGGATCAGGGCGGTCTGGGATCAGGATGGTCTGGGATCAGGGCGGTCTGGGATCAGGACGGTCTAGGGTCAGGACAGTTGGGTCAGGGCGGTCTGGGATCAGGGCGGTCTGGGATCAGGGCGGTCTGGGATCAGGATGGTCTGGGATCAGGACAGTCTGGGATCAGGACGGTCTGGGATCAGGACGGTTTGGGATCAGGACAGACTAGTATCAGGACGGTCTGGGATCAGGACGGTCTGCGGTTCGGACGGTCTGGGATCAGGACGGTCTGGGATCAGGACGGACTGGGATCAGGACGGTTTGGGATCAGGACAGACTAGTATCAGGACGGTCTGGGATCAGGACGGTCTGCGGTTCGGACGGTCTGGGATCAGGACGGTCTGGGATCAGGACGGACTGGGATCAGGACGGTTTGGGATCAGGACAGACTGGGATCAGGACAGTCTGGGATCAGGACGGTCTGGGATCAGTACGGTTTGGGATCAGGACAGACTGGGATCAGGATGGTCTGGATCTACAGATCTGTGGCAAGAGACGAAGAAAACCATCTAAACTGTGTTGGAGGATTAAAAGGAAAGATTGAACCTGAACTAAAGAAGAAGAAAACACCCTGCACTGCTTCCTGTCCTCCACCAGAGGGCGCCATCCATCCAGTCTGATGAGGAGGATGAAGAGTTCCCAGCTGGTCCGTTTTCTTTTTTTCTTTTTAAAAATGTCAACAAGGTCAAAATTAAACATTTTGTATAAAACTGAACAAAACAAGAAAACAGAATAAATTTAGTGAGAAGAGGAAACAAACTTTTAGTTTTATTTACATTCTTTGTTGTGTTTTAGGACTTTTCTGTGATTTCTGTTGGTTTTCTAATATTTTCCTGTTGTTTTTGGTGGAAGTGACTTTTCTACTTTTTATTTCAGTTTTTCTTAAACTCTTTAAATCTTCTTCCATCCAGATTCTGTGTGAGCTGCTTTCTGAACACTAACACCAGCACAGCTTCTTAATTAAAGGCTGAATAATTAGGATTTTTTCTGTAAAAATCAGTTAAATGTTCTCATTTGCTGTGAGGGATAAAAGAAACCTTCCCCATAAACAAACTGTGTCCTACATCAACAACGTCTTGTCAAGTTTTTCTCCTTCAAAATAAGAGTTCAGCTTCCTTCATCCAGTCTCACCTCAGTCAGGAGCCAGGACGGACTGGGATCAGGACGGTCTGGGATCAGTACGGTTTGGGATCAGGACAGACTGGGATCAGGACGGTCTGGGATCAGGACGGTCTAGGGTCAGGACAGTTGGGTCAGGGCGGTCTGGGATCAGGGCGGTCTGGGATCAGGATGGTCTGGGATCAGGGCAGTCTGGGATCAGGGCAGTCTGGGATCAGGACGGTCTGGGATCAGGACGGTCTAGGGTCAGGACAGTTGGGTCAGGGCGGTCTGGGATCAGGGCGGTCTGGGATCAGGATGGTCTGGGATCAGGGCGGTCTGGGATCAGGACGGTCTAAGGTCAGGACAGTTGGGTCAGGGCGGTCTGGGATCAGGGCGGTCTGGGATCAGGGCGGTCTGGGATCAGGATGGTCTGGGATCAGGACAGTCTGGGATCAGGACGGTCTGGGATCAGGACGGTTTGGGATCAGGACAGACTAGTATCAGGACGGTCTGGGATCAGGACGGACTGGGATCAGGACGGTTTGGGATCAGGACAGACTAGTATCAGGACGGTCTGGGATCAGGACGGTCTGCGGTTCGGACGGTCTGGGATCAGGACGGTCTGGGATCAGGACGGACTGGGATCAGGACGGTTTGGGATCAGGACAGACTGGGATCAGGACAGTCTGGGATCAGGACGGTCTGGGATCAGTACGGTTTGAGATCAGGACAGACTGGGATCAGGATGGTCTGGATCTACAGATCTGTGGCAAGAGACAAAGAAAACCATCTAAAGTGTGATGGAGGATTAAAAGGAAAGATTGAACCTGAACTGAAGAAGAAGAAAACATCCTGCACTGCTTCCTGTCCTCCACCAGAGGGCGCCATCCATCCAGTCTGATGAGGAGGATGGAGCTGGTCCGTTTTCTTTTTTTCTTTTTAAAATGTCAACAAGGTCAAAATTAAACATTTTGTATAAAACTGAACAAAACAAGAAAACAGAATAAATTTAGTGAGAAGAGGAAACAAACTTTTAGTTTTATTTACATTCTTTGTTGTGTTTTAGGACTTTTCTGTGATTTCTGTTGGTTTTCTAATATTTTCCTGTTGTTTTTGGTGGAAGTGACTTTTCTACTTTTTATTTCAGTTTTTCTTAAACTCTTTAAATCTTCTTCCATCCAGATTCTGTGTGAGCTGCTTTCTGAACACTAACACCAGCACAGCTTCTTAATTAAAGGCTGAATAATTATGATGTTTCTTTAAAAATAATTTTAAAAGTTCTAATTTGCTGTGAGGGATAAAAGAAACCTTCCCTATAAACAAACTGTGTCCTACATCAACAACGTCTTGTCAAGTTTTTCTCCTTCAAAATAAGAGTTCTGTGCCGGAATAACCGTGTTGCTCTTCCCAACTTCCTGGTTTCTTATCCAATCATAAGAGACTCCCCACGGTTGCCAACAAGGCAGCGTTTGGTATTTTATGTCTGTAAAAGAGCAGCAGCCTGCAGGTATGGAAGATGGTGAAAGAAGCGACCAGAAATAGTTTCAGGAAAACCTAAAACGCTTCGGCATCCTGATAAAAAAGCAAACCACCAAAAACAGAATAAAACGAGGATCAATGCTGGAGAATCTTTTAAAAGGTGGAGAAGTCTGAGCTGGCAAATTTTCTCCTCCACAGGTAAACACCAGCATTTAGCTTAAATTAACCTAAAAGTTTATCTTGATTTACAAAGATTTTAGTCTAATTTATTCCTCGGCGCTCATTAAATGAGTGTGTGTGAGTGTATGGACGTATTAGTGGAGTAAACTGGTGGCCTGTTAGTTCACAACAACACATGTAATGATGTTTGGACCGAGTGGATACTGTGTTTGTCCTTATAAACTTATTAAAATACTATCAAATTCATTTATTAAGTGAGACTAAGGGGAAACATTTGTTAATTAATGTAGCTTTTGTTTACACTCTAGTTCATGCTAACGCGTGAAATTAGCGCTAGCATTGCGAAGCATAGCAACTTCCTGTGTGTGAATCATCTTCTCTCCTCATCATGATGTTTGCTGGCGCTTTGTTCTCCGTCCTTCATAAGCTGCATATAAAAACCGTCCACTCACAAACCGGCAACCTACAGAAACTCTCAGAGAAGAAGAAGAAGAACGCTGTCCGTGTTTTTCTCTTTCGACTGCAGTTCTGATTTGAAACACTAGGTGTCAGTGCTGCTTATTTTGCCTTTAAACATTTCTCTTTACATTTGTTCTACCAGCTTGTAAAGGTGGGGCGTCCAGCTCTCCATCCACGTATAAACATTTTTTACATCATCGTTTTCTATCAAACATGAAAATAAACAGCTGATCAGAGCTGTCAATCAAACTGACTCTGACCCTGTCCAGTCCCAGGCTGAGCTCTGCAGGTGGGCGGGGCTTCAGCGTGGCCCACATCAGAGCATAAAACAGGACTTCATTACCCAGCATGCAGTGCAGGTGGGCGGGGCTTCAGCGTGGCCTACATCCGAGCAGAAAGCAGGACTTCATTACCCAGCATGCAGTGCAGGTGGGCGGGGCTTCAGCGTGGCCTACATCCGAGCAGAAAGCAGGACTGCATTACCCAGCATGCAGTGTGTGTGTGTCTGTAAAATCCCTAAAGAGGATTTGTGTGGATCAGAGACGACATGCCGCTGAAGAGAGAAGGTGAGACGCAGCTCTGACAATATCTGATGTTTTTGTTGTTTGTCATTCTGTACGTGTGTGTTTGATAATGTGTGTGTGTGATAATGTGTGTGTGTGTGTGCATGTGTGTGTGTGTATATATGTGATAAGATGTGTGTGTGTGGAGCTTCTCCCCTTTCTGTTGGCCTCATCTTCTTCTTCAGCTTATTTTCCTGCGGTCGTGTTCATGACCCTGTTGTCTGTGTGACCTCTGACCTCTACATGCTTTTACCAAATGTCCCAGTGTGTGTGTGTTACTGGGTGAACTGGGAAAAACATGGATTTGCAGTGCTGGCCAAACCTGGTCCTCCAGATCTACGATCCTTAAACTTTTAGATGTAGATCCCAATATAACCTGAAAACCAGGCAATGCAATGATAAAACGACCAGCTTCCTCCCAATGCGACCTTAGTAGAGCCCAATACAACCTTTAAAACAACCCAATACAACCTTTAAACCACCCAACACAATCTTTAAACCACCGAATACAACCTTAAAACCACCCAATGAAACCTTTAAACCACCCAATACAACCTTAAAACCACCCAATAAAACCTTTAAACCACCAAATACAACCTTTAAAATGCCCAATAAAACCTTTAAACCACCCAATACAACCTTTAAAATTCCCAATAAAACCTTTAAACCACCCAATACAACCTTTAAAATGCCCAATACAATCTTTAAAACAACCCAATACAAACTTTAAACCACCCAACACAACCTTTAAACCGCCCAATAAACCTTTAAACCACCCAATAAAACCTTTAAACCACCCAACACAACCTTTAAACCACACAATAAAACCTTTAAACCACCCAATAAAACCTTTAAACCAACCGCTCTCTCCCATTAGAGCCCTTTAAACCACCCAATACAACCTTTAAACCACCCAATACAACCTTTAAACCGCCCAATACAACCTTTAAATCACCCAATACAACCTTTAAACCACCCAATACAACCTTTAAACCGCCCAATGAAACCTTTAAACCACACAATACAACCTTAAAACCAACCGCTCTCTCGCATTAGAGCCCAAAAAACCACCCAGTACACCCATAAATCCACCCACTCCCTCCCATTACAACCCCAAAAAACCACCCAATACAACCGTTAAACCACCCAATACAACCTTAAAACCGCCCAATACAACCTTTAAACCGCCCAATGAAACCTTTAAACCACCCAATACAACCTTAAAAACGCCCAATACAACCTTTAAACCACCCAATACAACCTTTAAACCGCCCAATACAACCTTTAAATCGCCCAATACAACCTTTAAATCGCCCAATACAACCTTTAAACCGCCCAATGAAACCTTTAAACCGCCCAATACAACCTTTAAACCGCCCAATGAAACCTTTAAACCGCCCAATACAACCTTTAAACCGCCCAATACAACCTTTAAACCGCCCAATACAACCTTGAAACCGCCCAATGAAACCTTTAAACCGCCCAATACAACCTTTAAACCGCCCAATACAACCTTTAAACCGCCCAATGAAACCTTTAAACCGCCCAATACAACCTTTAAACCGCCCAATACAACCTTTAAACCGCCCAATGAAACCTTTAAACCGCCCAATACAACCTTTACATCACCCAATACAACCTTTAAACAACCCAATACAACCTTTAAACCGCCCAATGAAACCTTTAAACCACCCAATGAAACCTTTAAACCACCCAATACAACCTTTAAACCACCCAATGAAACCTTTAAACCACCCAATACAACCTTAAAACCAACCACTCTCTCGCATTAGAGCCCTAAAAACCACCCAATACACCCATAAATCCACCCACTCCCTCCCATTACAACCCCAAAAAACCACCCAATACAACCTTTAAACCACCCAATACAACCTTTAAACCACGCAATACAACCTTTAAACCACCCAATAAAACCTTTAAACCACCCAATACAACCTTTAAACCACCCAATGAAACCTTTAAACCACCCAATACAACCTTTAAACCGCCCAATACATCCTTTAAATCATCTAATACAACCTTTAAACCACACAATACACCTTTAAACCACCCAATGAAACCTTTAAACCACACAATACAACCTTTAAACCACCCAATGAAACCTTTAAACCGCCCAATACAACCTTTAAATCACCCAATACAACCTTTAAACAACCCAATACAACCTTTAAACTGCCCAATGAAACCTTTAAACCACCCAATACAACCTTAAAACCAACCGCTCTCTCGCATTAGAGCCCTAAAAACCACCCAATACACCCATAAATCCACCCACTCCCTCCCATTACAACCACAAAAAACCACCCAATACAACCTGTAAACCACCCAATACAACCTTTAAACCACCCAATGAAACCTTTAAACCACCCAATACATCCTTTAAACCACCCAATAAAACCTTTAAACCGCCCAATACAACCTTTAAACCACCCAATACAACCTTTAAACCGCCCAATACAATCTTTAAACCACCCAATACAACCTTTAAACCGCCCAATACAACCTTTAAACCACCCAATACAACCTTTAAACCACCCAATGAAACCTTTAAACCACCCAATACAACCTTTAAACCGCCCAATACAACCTTTAAACCGCCCAATACAACCTTTAAACCACCCAATGAAACCTTTAAACCACCCAATACAACCTTTAAACCACCCAATACAACCTTTAAACCGCCCAATACAATCTTTAAACCGCCCAATACAACCTTTAAACCGCCCAATACAACCTTTAAACCACCCAATGAAACCTTTAAACCGCCCAATACAACCTTTAAACCACCCAATACAACCTTTAAACCTCCCAATACAATCTTTAAACCGCCCAATACAACCTTTAAACCGCCCAATACAACCTTTAAACCACCCAATGAAACCTTTAAACCACCCAATAAAACCTTTAAACCACCCGCTCCCTCCTGGACCCCCTGGACCTGAGGGGCGCCTGCCCTCTCTGCGGCCTGTGCCACAGCGCTCGGTGCCCGCTGGGCCTGCTCACCATCGCCCTTGGCTGCTCGGTGCCCCTTCCCCGTCCTGCTGGGGGGCTCTGGTCTGGTGGCCCCTCTGCTCTGGGCTGAGTGGAGCCGCTACTCTGTCTACCTTGGCTGTCCTGGGCTCTTTGCTCTGCGGACCTGCCGGGTCTTTGGGGCCTTGGGCTCCCCCTCGTCTCCCCCTGATGCTTGGGGTGTGTCGTAGACACGGCCCCCTTACAAGCACAAGTTTCATCCTTGTTACATAGTCACACATGCATGTTCACGTTCACACGTGCACGCTCACAAACATGCTCGTCTCTCCATCTGGTTCTGACTAGATGTTGCTGATGTTTGTGTGTTGGTACGTTTCTCTGCAGGTACTTTTGATGACGTTTCATATCATCATTGTGTTATCTTTATGTACCATGTGGTAGTTTATAGTGTTTTTCTGAATACTGATGTGATTTAGGAGCCAAGACAACTTTTATATCCACGTTTGAATTCTGTCCTTTTGTCTTTCTCCCCTTTCTCCATCTCCCTGTCAGGTTCGGCACTGACATATCAAGACTAAAGGAAATGAGATTATAATAAAAATAATAAAAGGGCAGCCATGTATATAACATGTCTCCCTTGGTAGACAAATCTGTCCAGCAAACTGTGGCACAGAGACCACCGTCCTGTATGTTAGGATGCTGGACAGGACAGGGTTAAAAAAAACTGCCCAATACAAACTTCAAACCAGTGTCTCCAGTCAGGACCAGCTAGGAAGGGTTTTCCACTCTCTGAAACAGTCTGAAGTGGTCCTCCTAGTCTTCTCAGACCTGCTGGCTGAGGAACCAGCAGAAGCACTAACAGGTTGTGTGTCCTGCAGATACTGAGCGCGCTCTGCAGGTGATGGAGGCCTGTCAGGCTGATGCAGCTGATGGAGTCAAAGGTCGCGCAGAGAAGCTGCTTAACATCTTCCAGAGTGACCTGTTCCAGGCTCTGCTGGGTAACACCTACCCACTAACACCTACACACACTAACACCTACCCACTAACACCTACACACACTAACTCCTACACACACTAATATCTACACACACTAACACCTACACACACTAACTCCTACACACACTAACACCTACACACACTAACACCTACACACACTAACTCCTACAAACACTAACACCTACACACACTAACTCCTACACACACTAAAATCTACACACACTAACCCCTACACACACTAACACCTACCCACTAACACCTACACACACTAACACCTACACACACTAACTCCTACACACACTAACCCCTACACACACTAACACCTACCCACTAACACCTACACACACTAACACCTACCCACTAACACCTACACACACTAACTCCTACACACACTAACACCTACACACACTAACACCTACACACACTAATATCTACACACACTAACACCTACACACACTAACACCTACACACACTAACTCCTACACACACTAAAATCTACACACACTAACCCCTACACACACTAACACCTACACACAGTAACACCTACACACACTAACACCTACACACACTAACACCTACACACACTAACACCTACACACTAACACCTACCCACTAACACCTACACACAGTAACACCTACACACACTAACACCTACCCACTAACACCTACACACACTAACACCTACACAGACTAACTCCTACACACACTAACACCTACACACACTAACTCCTAAACACACTAACACCTACCCACTAACACCTACACACACTAACACCTACACACACTAACACCTACACACACTAACACCTACACACACTAACACCTACACGCACTAACACCTACACGCACTAACACCTACACACTAACACCTACCCACTAACTTCTACACACACTAACACCTACACGCACTAACACCTACACGCACTAACACCTACCCACTAACACCTACACACACTAACACCTACACACACTAACACCTACACACACTAACACCTACCCACTAACACCTACACACACTGACACCTACACGCACTAACACCTACACGCACTAACACCTACACACTAACACCTACACACTCTAAGACCTACACACACTAACACCTACACACTCTAACACCTACACACACTAACACCTACACACTAACACCTACACACACTAACACCTGCACACACTAACACCTGCACACACTAACACCTACACGCACTAACACCTACACACTAACACCTACACACACTAACACCTGCACACACTAATATCTACACACACTAACACCTACACACACGAACACCTACACACTCTAAGACCTACACACACAAACACCTACACACACTAACACCTGCACACACTAACACCTACACACACTAACACCTACACACACTAACACCTACCCACTAACACCTACACACACTAACACCTACCCACTAACACCTACACACTAACACCTACACACACTAACACCTGCACACACTAATATCTACACACACTAACACCTACACACACGAACACCTACACACACTCTAAGACCTACACACACTAACACCTACACACACTAACACCTGCACACACTAACACCTACACACACTAACACCTACACACACTAACACCTACCCACTAAAACCTACACATACTAACACCTACCCACTAACACCTACACACAGTAACACCTACACACACTAACACCTACCCACTAACACCTACACACAGTAACACCTACACACACTAACACCTACCCACTTACACCTACACACACTAACACCTACACACACTAACACCTACACACACTAACACCTACCCACTAACACCTACACACAGTAACACCTACACACACTAACACCTACCCACTAACACCTACACACACTAACACCTACACACACTAACACCTACACAGACTAACTCCTACACACACTAACACCTACACACACTAACTCCTAAACACACTAACACCTACCCACTAACACCTACACACACTAACACCTACACACACTAACACCTACACGCACTAACACCTACACGCACTAACACCTACACACTAACACCTACACACTCTAAGATCTACACACACTAACACCTACACACACTAACACCTGCACACACTAACACCTGCACACACTAACACCTACCCACTAACACTTACCCACACTAACACCTACACACACTAACACCTACACGCACTAACACCTACACACACTAACACCTACACACTAACACCTACACACTCTAAGACCTACACACACTAACACCTACCCACTAACACCTACCCACTAACACCTACACACACTAACACCTACACACACTAACACCTACCCACTAACACCTACACACACTAACACCTACACACACTAACACCTACCCACTAACTCCTACACACACTAACACCTACACACACTAACTCCTAAACACACTAACACCAACCCACTAACACCTACACACTCTAAGACCTACACACACTAACACCTACACACTCTAACATCTACACACACTAAGACCTACACACACTAACACCTACACACACTAACTCCTAAACACACTAACACCTACCCACTAACACCTACACACACTAACACCTACACACACTAACACCTACACGCACTAACACCTACACACACTAACACCTACACGCACTAACACCTACACACTAACACCTACACACTCTAAGACCTACACACACTAACACCTACACACACTAACACCTACCCACTAACACCTACACACACTAACACCTACCCACTAACACCTACACACGCTAACACCTACACACACTTACACCTACCCACTAACTCCTACACACACTAACACCTACACACACTAACACCTACACACACTAACACCTACCCACTAACACCTACACACACTAACACCTACACACACTAACACCTACACACACTAAGACCTACACACACTAACACCTACACACTCTAACACCTACACACACTAACACCTACACACTAACACCTACACACACTAACACCTGCACACACTAACACCTGCACACACTAACACCTACACGCACTAACACCTACACACACTAATATCTACACACACTAACACCTACACACACTAACACCTACACACACTAACTCCTACACACACTAAAATCTACACACACTAACCCCTACACACACTAACACCTACACACAGTAACACCTACACACACTAACACCTACACACACTAACACCTACACACACTAACACCTACACACTAACACCTACCCACTAACACCTACACACAGTAACACCTACACACACTAACACCTACCCACTAACACCTACACACACTAACACCTACACAGACTAACTCCTACACACACTAACACCTACACACACTAACTCCTAAACACACTAACACCTACCCACTAACACCTACACACACTAACACCTACACACACTAACACCTACACACACTAACACCTACACGCACTAACACCTACACGCACTAACACCTACACACTAACACCTACCCACTAACTTCTACACACACTAACACCTACACGCACTAACACCTACACGCACTAACACCTACCCACTAACACCTACACACACTAACACCTACACACACTAACACCTACACACACTAACACCTACCCACTAACACCTACACACACTGACACCTACACGCACTAACACCTACACACTAACACCTACACACTCTAAGACCTACACACACTAACACCTACACACTCTAACACCTACACACACTAACACCTACACACTAACACCTACACACACTAACACCTGCACACACTAACACCTGCACACACTAACACCTACACGCACTAACACCTACACACTAACACCTACACACACTAACACCTGCACACACTAATATCTACACACACTAACACCTACACACACGAACACCTACACACTCTAAGACCTACACACACAAACACCTACACACACTAACACCTGCACACACTAACACCTACACACACTAACACCTACACACACTAACACCTACCCACTAACACCTACACACACTAACACCTACCCACTAACACCTACACACTAACACCTACACACTCTAAGACCTACACACACTAACACCTACACACACTAACACCTACCCACTAACACCTACACACACTAACACCTACCCACTAACACCTACACACGCTAACACCTACACACACTTACACCTACCCACTAACTCCTACACACACTAACACCTACACACACTAACACCTACCCACTAACACCTACACACACTAACACCTACACACACTAACACCTACACACACTAAGACCTACACACACTAACACCTACACACTCTAACACCTACACACACTAACACCTACACACTAACACCTACACACACTAACACCTGCACACACTAACACCTGCACACACTAACACCTACACGCACTAACACCTACACACACTAATATCTACACACACTAACACCTACACACACTAACACCTACACACACTAACTCCTACACACACTAAAATCTACACACACTAACCCCTACACACACTAACACCTACACACAGTAACACCTACACACACTAACACCTACACACACTAACACCTACACACACTAACACCTACACACTAACACCTACCCACTAACACCTACACACAGTAACACCTACACACACTAACACCTACCCACTAACACCTACACACACTAACACCTACACAGACTAACTCCTACACACACTAACACCTACACACACTAACTCCTAAACACACTAACACCTACCCACTAACACCTACACACACTAACACCTACACACACTAACACCTACACACACTAACACCTACACACACTAACACCTACACGCACTAACACCTACACGCACTAACACCTACACACTAACACCTACCCACTAACTTCTACACACACTAACACCTACACGCACTAACACCTACACGCACTAACACCTACCCACTAACACCTACACACACTAACACCTACACACACTAACACCTACACACACTAACACCTACCCACTAACACCTACACACACTGACACCTACACGCACTAACACCTACACGCACTAACACCTACACACTAACACCTACACACTCTAAGACCTACACACACTAACACCTACACACTCTAACACCTACACACACTAACACCTACACACTAACACCTACACACACTAACACCTGCACACACTAACACCTGCACACACTAACACCTACACGCACTAACACCTACACACTAACACCTACACACACTAACACCTGCACACACTAATATCTACACACACTAACACCTACACACACGAACACCTACACACTCTAAGACCTACACACACAAACACCTACACACACTAACACCTGCACACACTAACACCTACACACACTAACACCTACACACACTAACACCTACCCACTAACACCTACACACACTAACACCTACCCACTAACACCTACACACTAACACCTACACACACTAACACCTGCACACACTAATATCTACACACACTAACACCTACACACACGAACACCTACACACACTCTAAGACCTACACACACTAACACCTACACACACTAACACCTGCACACACTAACACCTACACACACTAACACCTACACACACTAACACCTACCCACTAAACCTACACATACTAACACCTACCCACTAACACCTACACACAGTAACACCTACACACACTAACACCTACCCACTAACACCTACACACAGTAACACCTACACACACTAACACCTACCCACTTACACCTACACACACTAACACCTACACACACTAACACCTACACACACTAACACCTACCCACTAACACCTACACACAGTAACACCTACACACACTAACACCTACCCACTAACACCTACACACACTAACACCTACACACACTAACACCTACACAGACTAACTCCTACACACACTAACACCTACACACACTAACTCCTAAACACACTAACACCTACCCACTAACACCTACACACACTAACACCTACACACACTAACACCTACACGCACTAAAACCTACACGCACTAACACCTACACACTAACACCTACACACTCTAAGATCTACACACACTAACACCTACACACACTAACACCTGCACACACTAACACCTGCACACACTAACACCTACCCACTAACACTTACCCACACTAACACCTACACACACTAACACCTACACGCACTAACACCTACACACACTAACACCTACACACTAACACCTACACACTCTAAGACCTACACACACTAACACCTACCCACTAACACCTACACACACTAACACCTACACACACTAACACCTACACACACTAACACCTACCCACTAACACCTACACACACTAACACCTACACACACTAACACCTACCCACTAACTCCTACACACACTAACACCTACACACACTAACTCCTAAACACACTAACACCAACCCACTAACACCTACACACTCTAAGACCTACACACACTAACACCTACACACTCTAACATCTACACACACTAAGACCTACACACACTAACACCTACACACACTAACTCCTAAACACACTAACACCTACCCACTAACACCTACACACACTAACACCTACACACACTAACACCTACACGCACTAACACCTACACACACTAACACCTACACGCACTAACACCTACACACTAACACCTACACACTCTAAGACCTACACACACTAACACCTACACACACTAACACCTACCCACTAACACCTACACACACTAACACCTACCCACTAACACCTACACACGCTAACACCTACACACACTTACACCTACCCACTAACTCCTACACACACTAACACCTACACACACTAACACCTACACACACTAACACCTACCCACTAACACCTACACACACTAACACCTACACACACTAACACCTACACACACTAACACCTACCCACTAACACCTACACACACTGACACCTACACACACTAACACCTACACACACTAACACCTACACGCACTAACACCTACACACACTAACACCTACACGCACTAACACCTACACACTAACACCTACACACTCTAAGACCTACACACACTAACACCTACACACACTAACACCTACCCACTAACACCTACACACACTAACACCTACCCACTAACACCTACACACGCTAACACCTACACACACTTACACCTACCCACTAACTCCTACACACACTAACACCTACACACACTAACACCTACACACACTAACACCTACCCACTAACACCTACACACACTAACACCTACACACACTAACACCTACACACACTAACACCTACCCACTAACACCTACACACACTGACACCTACACACACTAACACCCACACGCACTAACACCTACACACTAACACCTACACACTCTAAGACCTACACACACTAACACCTACACACTCTGACACCTACACACACTAACACCTACACACTAACACCTACACACACTAACACCTGCACACACTAACACCTGCACACACTAACACCTACACGCACTAACACCTACACACACTAATATCTACACACACTAACACCTACACACACGAACACCTACACACTCTAAGACCTACACACACTAACACCTACACACACTAACACCTGCACACACTAACACCTACACACACTAACACCTACACACACTAACACCTACCCACTAACACCTACACACACTAACACCTACCCACTAACACCTACACACTAACACCTACACACACTAACACCTACCCACTAACACCTACACACTAACACCTACACACACTAACACCTGCACACACTAATATCTACACACACTAACACCTACACACACGAACACCTACACACACTCTAAGACCTACACACACTAACACCTGCACACACTAACACCTACACACACTAACACCTACACACACTAACACCTACCCACTAAAACCTACACACACTAACACCTACCCACTAACACCTACACACAGTAACACCTACACACACTAACACCTACCCACTAACACCTACACACAGTAACACCTACACACACTAACACCTACCCACTTACACCTACACACACTAACACCTACACACACTAACACCTACCCACACTAACACCTACCCACTAACACCTACCCACTAACACCTACACACAGTAACACCTACACACACTAACACCTACCCACTAACACCTACACACACTAACACCTACACACACTAACACCTACACAGACTAACTCCTACACACACTAACACCTACACACACTAACTCCTAAACACACTAACACCTACCCACTAACACCTACACACACTAACACCTACACACACTAACACCTACACGCACTAAAACCTACACGCACTAACACCTACACACTAACACCTACACACTCTAAGACCTACACACACTAACACCTACACACACTAACACCTACACACTAACACCTACCCACACTAACACCTACACGCACTAACACCTACACACACTAACACCTACCCACTAACACCTACACACACTAACACCTACACACACTAACACCTACCCACTAACTCCTACACACACTGACACCTACACACACTAACTCCTAAACACACTAACACCTACCCACTAACACCTACACACTCTAAGACCTACACACACTAACACCTACACACTCTAACACCTACACACACTAACACCTACACACACTAACACCTACACACACTAACTCCTAAACACACTAACACCTACCCACTAACACCTACACACACTAACACCTACACACACTAACACCTACACACACTAACACCTACACGCACTAACACCTACACGCACTAACACCTACACACTAACACCTACCCACTAACACCTACACACACTAACACCTACACCCACTAACACCTACCCACACTAACACCTACACACACTAACACCTACCCACACTAACACCTACACACACTAACACCTACACACACTAACACCTACCCACTAACACCTACACACAGTAACACCTACACACACTAACACCTACCCACTAACACCTACACACACTAACACCTACACACACTAACACCTACACAGACTAACTCCTACACACACTAACACCTACACACACTAACTCCTAAACACACTAACACCTACCCACTAACACCTACACACACTAACACCTACACACACTAACACCTACACGCACTAAAACCTACACACACTAACACCTACACACTCTAAAACCTACACACTCTAAGACCTACACACACTAACACCTACACACACTAACACCTACACACTCTAACACCTACACACTCTAAGACCTACACACACTAACACCTACACACACTAACACCTACACACTAACACCTACACACACTAACACCTGCACACACTAACACCTGCACACACTAACACCTACACGCACTATCACCTACACACACTAACACCTACACGCACTAACACCTACACGCACTAACACCTACACACTAACACCTACACACTCTAAGACCTACACACACTAACACCTACCCACTAACACCTACACACACTAACACCTACACACACTAACACCTACACACACTAACACCTACACACTAACACCTACACACTCTAAGACCTACACACACTAACACCTACCCACTAACACCTACACACACTAACACCTACACACACTAACACCTACCCACTAACACCTACACACACTAACACCTACACACACTAACACCTACCCACTAACTCCTACACACACTAACACCTACACACACTAACTCCTAAACACACTAACACCTACACACACTAACACCTACACACTCTAAGACCTACACACACTAACACCTACACACTCTAACATCTACACACACTAACACCTACACACACTAACACCTACACACACTAACTCCTAAACACACTAACACCTACCCACTAACACCTACACACACTAACACCTACACACACTAACACCTACACGCACTAACACCTACACACACTAACACCTACACGCACTAACACCTACACACTAACACCTACACACTCTAAGACCTACACACACTAACACCTACCCACTAACACCTACACACACTAACACCTACACACACTAACACCTACACACACTAACACCTACACACACTAACACCTACACACACTAACACCTACACACTAACTCCTACACACACTAACACCTCCACACACTAACTCCTAAACACACTAACACCAACCCACTAACACCTACACACTCTAAGACCTACCACACATAACACCTACACACTCTAACACTCTACACACACTAACACCCTACACACACTAACACTACACACACTAACTCCTAAACACACTAACACCTACCCACTAACCACCTACACACACTAACACCTACACACACTAACACCTACACGCACTAACACCTACACACACAACACCTACACGCACTAACACCTACACACTAACACCTACACACTCTAAGACCCTACACACACTAACACCTACACACACTAACACCTACCCCCACTAACCACCCTACACACACTACACACCTACACACACTAACACCTACCCACTAACACCTACACACGCTGAACACCTACACACACTAACACTACCCACTAACACCTACAACACACTAACACCTACACACAACTAACACCTACCACTAACACCTACACACACTAACACCTACACACACTAACACCTACACACACTAACACCTACCCACTAACTCCTACACACACTGACACCTACACACACTAACTCCTAAACACACTAACACCTACCCACTAACACCTACACACTCTAAGACCTACACACACTAACACCTACACACTCTAACACCTACACACACTAACACCTACACACACTAACACCTACACACACTAACTCCTAAACACACTAACACCTACCCACTAACACCTACACACACTAACACCTACACACACTAACACCTACACACACTTAACACCTACAACGCACTAACACCTACACGCACTAACAACCTACACACTTAACATCCTACCACTAACACCTACACACACTAACACCTACACCCACTAACACCTACCCACACTGAACACCTACACACACTAACACCTACCCACACTAACACCTACACACACTAACCACCTACACACACTAACACCTACCCACTAACACCTACACACAGTAACACCTACACACACTAACACCTACCCACTAACACCTACACACACTAACACCTACACACACTAACACCTACACAGACTAACTCCTACACACACTAACACCTACACACACTAACTCCTACACACTAACACCTACACACACTAACACCTACACACACTAACACCTACACACACTAACACCTACACACACTAACACCTACACACTCTAAAACCTACACACACTCTAAGACCTACACACACTAACACCTACACACACTAACACCTACACACTCTAACACCTACACACTCTAAGACCTACACACACTAACACCTACACACACTAACACCTACACACTAACACCTACACACTAACACCTGCACACACTAACACCTGCACACACTAACACCTACACGCACTATCACCTACACACACTAACACCTACACGCACTAACACCTACACGCACTAACACCTACACACTAACACCTACACACTCTAAGACCTACACACACTAACACCTACCCACTAACACCTACACACACTAACACCTACACACACTAACACCTACACACACTAACACCTACACACTAACACCTACACACTCTAAGACCTACACACACTAACACCTACCCACTAACACCTACACACACTAACACCTACACACACTAACACCTACCCACTAACACCTACACACACTAACACCTACACACACTAACACCTACACACACTAACACCTACACACACTAACTCCTAAACACACTAACACCAACCCACTAACACCTACACACTCTAAGACCTACACACACTAACACCTACACACTCTAACATCTACACACACTAACACCTACACACACTAACACCTACACACACTAACTCCTAAACACACTAACACCTACACGCACTAACACCTACACACACTAACACCTACACACACTAACACCTACACGCACTAACACCTACACACACTAACACCTACACGCACTAACGCCTACACACTAACACCTACACACTCTAAGACCTACACACACTAACACCTACCCACTAACACCTACACACACTAACACCTACACACACTAACACCTACACACACTAACACCTACACACACTAACACCTACACACACTAACACCTACACACTAACTCCTACACACACTAACACCTACACACACTAACTCCTAAACACACTAACACCAACCCACTAACACCTACACACTCTAAGACCTACACACACTAACACCTACACACTCTAACATCTACACACACTAACACCTACACACACTAACACCTACACACACTAACTCCTAAACACACTAACACCTACCCACTAACACCTACACACACTAACACCTACACACACTAACACCTACACGCACTAACACCTACACACACTAACACCTACACGCACTAACACCTACACACTAACACCTACACACTCTAAGACCTACACACACTAACACCTACACACACTAACACCTACCCACTAACACCTACACACACTAACACCTACACACACTAACACCTACCCACTAACACCTACACACGCTAACACCTACACACACTAACACCTACCCACTAACACCTACACACACTAACACCTACACACACTAACACCTACCCACTAACACCTACACACACTAACACCTACACACACTAACACCTACACACACTAACACCTACCCACTAACACCTACACACACTGACACCTACACGCACTAACACCTACACGCACTAACACCTACACACTAACACCTACACACTCTAAGACCTACACACACTAACACCTACACACTCTAACACCTACACACACTAACACCTACACACTAACACCTACACACACTAACACCTGCACACACTAACACCTGCACACACTAACACCTACACGCACTAACACCTACACACACTAATATCTACACACACTAACACCTACACACTCTAAGACCTACACACACTAACACCTACACACACTAACACCTGCACACACTAACACCTACACACACTAACACCTACACACACTAACACCTACCCACTAACACCTACACACACTAACACCTACCCACTAACACCTACACACTAACACCTACACACACTAACACCTGCACACACTAATATCTACACACACTAACACCTACACACACGAACACCTACACACACTCTAAGACCTACACACAGTAACACCTGCACACACTAACACCTACACACACTAACACCTACACACACTAACACCTACCCACTAAAACCTACACACACTAACACCTACACACACTAACACCTACACAGACTAACTCCTACACACACTAACACCTACACACACTAACTCCTAAACACACTAACACCTACCCACTAACACCTACACACACTAACACCTACACACACTAACACCTACACGCACTAAAACCTACACACACTAACACCTACACACACTAACACCTACACGCACTAAAACCTACACACACTAACACCTACACACTCTAACACCTACACACTCTAAGACCTACACACACTAACACCTACACACACTAACACCTACACACTCTAACACCTACACACTCTAAGACCTACACACACTAACACCTACACACACTAACACCTACACACTAACACCTACACACACTAACACCTGCACACACTAACACCTGCACACACTAACACCTACACGCACTATCACCTACACACACTAACACCTACACGCACTAACACCTACACGCACTAACACCTACACACTAACACCTACACACTCTAAGACCTACACACACTAACACCTACCCACTAACACCTACACACACTAACACCTTCCCACTAACACCTACACACACTAACACCTACACACACTAACTCCTAAACACACTAACACCTACCCACTAACACCTACACACACTAACACCTACACACACTAACACCTACACGCACTAACACCTACACGCACTAACACCTACACGCACTAACACCTACACACTAACACCTACCCACTAACACCTACACACACTAACACCTACACCCACTAACACCTACCCACACTAACACCTACACACACTAACACCTACACGCACTAACACCTACACACACTAACACCTACACACTAACACCTACACACTCTAAGACCTACACACACTAACACCTACCCACTAACACCTACACACACTAACACCTACACACACTAACACCTACACACACTAACACCTACCCACTAACACCTACACACACTAACACCTACACACACTAACACCTACCCACTAACTCCTACACACACTAACACCTACACACACTAACTCCTAAACACACTAACACCAACCCACTAACACCTACACACTCTAAGACCTACACACACTAACACCTACACACTCTAACATCTACACACACTAACACCTACACACACTAACACCTACACACACTAACACCTACCCACTAACACCTACACACGCTAACACCTACACACACTAACACCTACACACACTAACTCCTACACACACTAACACCTACACACACTAACACCTACACACACTAACACCTACCCACTAACTCCTACACACACTAACACCTACACACACTAACTCCTAAACACACTAACACCTACCCACTAACACCTACACACTCTAAGACCTACACACACTAACACCTACACACTCTAACACCTACACACACTAACACCTACACACACTAACACCTACACACACTAACTCCTAAACACACTAACACCTACCCACTAACACCTACACACACTAACACCTACACGCACTAACACCTACACACACTAACACCTACACGCACTAACACCTACACGCACTAACACCTACACACTAACACCTACACACTCTAAGACCTACACACACTAACACCTACCCACTAACACCTACACACACTAACACCTACACACACTAACACCTACCCACTAACACCTACACACACTAACACCTACACACACTAACACCTACCCACTAACTCCTACACACACTAACACCTACACACACTAACACCTACACACACTAACACCTACACGCACTAACACCTACACACACTAACACCTACACGCACTAACACCTACACGCACTAACACCTACCCACTAACACCTACACACACTAACACCTACCCACTAACACCTACACACACTAACACCTACACACTCTAAGACCTACACACACTAACACCTACACACTCTAACACCTACACACACTAACACCTACACACACTAACACCTGCACACACTAACACCTGCACACACTAACACCTGCACACACTAACACCTACACACACTAACACCTACACCCACTAACACCTACCCACACTAACACCTACACACACTAACACCTACACGCACTAACACCTACACGCACTAACACCTACACACTAACACCTACACACTCTAAGACCTACACACACTAACACCTACCCACTAACACCTACACACACTAACACCTACCCACTAACACCTACACACACTAACACCTACACACACTAACACCTACCCACTAACTCCTACACACACTAACACCTACACACACTAACTCCTAAACACACTAACACCTACCCACTAACACCTACACACTCTAAGACCTACACACACTAACACCTACACACACTAACACCTACCCACTAACACCTACACACACTAACACCTACACACACTAACACCTACCCACTAACTCCTACACACACTAACACCTACACACACTAACTCCTAAACACACTAACACCTACCCACTAACACCTACACACTCTAAGACCTACACACACTAACACCTACACACTCTAACACCTACACACACTAACACCTACACACACTAACACCTACACACACTAACTCCTAAACACACTAACACCTACCCACTAACACCTACACACACTAACACCTACACACACTAACACCTACACACACTAACACCTACACGCACTAACACCTACACACACTAACACCTACACACTAACACCTGCACACACTAACACCTGCACACACTAACACCTACACGCACTAACACCTACACACTAACACCTACACACACTAACACCTGCACACACTAATATCTACACACACTAACACCTACACACACGAACACCTACACACTCTAAGACCTACACAGACTAACACCTACACACACTAACACCTGCACACACTAACACCTACACGCACTAACACCTACACACTAACACCTACACGCACTGATGCCTACACACACTAACACCTGCACACACTTACACACCTACACACACTAACACCTGTACACTTACACACCTACATGTCTACAAGCAGCAACATCTTGTACATTTATTTGTTCATCCAGCTAATGCAATGTTGGTGTAGTTCCAGGTCTGACCTGTGGGTGCAGTTTTCGGTCTGACCTGTGGGTGTAGTTTTCGGGTCTTACCTGTGGGTGTAGTTTTCGGTCTTACCTGTGGGTGTAGTTTTCGGTCTGACCTGTGGGTGTAGTTTTCGGTCTGACCTGTGGGTGTAGTTTTCGGTCTGACCTGTGGGTGTAGTTTTCGGTCTGACCTGTGGGTGTAGTTTTCGGTCTGACCTGTGGGTGTAGTTTTCGGTCTTACATGTGGGTGTAGTTTTCGGTCTGACCTGTGGGTGTAGTTTTTGGTCTTACCTGTGGGTGTAGTTTTCGGTCTGACCTGTGGGTGTAGTTTTCGGTCTTACCTGTGGGCATAGTTTTCGGTCTGACCTGTGGGTGTAGTTTTCAGTCTGACCTGTGGGTGTAGTTTTCAGTCTGAGCTGTGGGTGTAGTTTTCAGTCTGATTTTGGGTGTAGTTTTCAGTCTTACCTTTGGGTGTAGTTTTCGGTCTTACCTGTTTGTGTAGTTTTCAGTCTTACCTGTGGGTGTAGTTTTCAGTCTGACCTGTGGGTGTAGTTTTTGGTCTTACCTGTGGGTGTAGTTTTCCGTCTTACCTGTGGGTGTAGTTTTCAGTCTGAGCTGTGGGTGTAGTTTTCGGTCTTGCCTGTGGGTGTAGTTTTGGTCTGACCTGTGGGTGTAATTTTCAGTCTGACCTGTGGGTGTAGTTTTCGGTCTTACCTGTGGGTGTAGTTTTCAGTCTGAGTTGTGGGTGTAGTTTTCGGTCTTGCCTGTGGGTGTAGTTTCGGTCTGACCTGTGGGTGTAGTTTCTGGTCTGACCTGTGGGTGTAGTTTTCGGTCTTACCTGTGGGTGTAGTTTTCAGTCTTACCTGTGGGTGTAGTTTTCAGTCTGACCTGTGGGTGTAGTTTTCAGTCTGACCTGTGCGTGTAGTTTTCGGTCTTGCCTGTGGGTGTAGTTTCGGTCTGACCTGTGGGTGTAGTTTTTGGTCTGACCTGTGGGTGTAGTTTTCAGTCTGACCTGTGGGTGTAGTTTTTGGTCTGACCTGTGGGTGTAGTTTTCAGTCTGACCTGTGGGTGTAGTTTTCGGTCTTACCTGTGGGTGTAGTTTTCGGTCTGACCTGCGGGTGTAGTTTTCGGTCTGACCTGCGGGTGTAGTTTTCAGTCTGACCTGCGGGTGTAGTTTTCGGTCTTACCTGTGGGTGTAGTTTTTGGTCTGAGCTGTGGGTGTAGTTTTCAGTCTGACCAGCAGGTGTCCATGTTTCTGATGTGAAACCTGATTCCAGGCACAGTGATACAGACATTTTGAAAGGGGGCGGGGTCTCCACACAGTGACTCCGCCCTACCTGTGGTTGTAAATCAGTGGTTCTATTGTTGCAGACCTGGTGTCCTCCTCTTCTATTTTCCTGGTGTCCTCCTTTTGCTCCCTGGTGTCCTCCTCTGCCTCCTCCCTATTGTCCTCCTCATCCTCCCTGGTGTCCTCCTCTTCCTCAGGACTGCTGTCTTTCTTAATCTGGTCTTACTGGAGTCTTTAGAGTAAAAGCTGTGACGTGATTGGACAGATTAACTGGGTCATTAAGACTCTCTGCTGTGATTGGCTGAACTGATGGAGGTGGAGTCAGACCTGTTCATGCAGGAGTTTCTGTTGTAGGTGAATGAAAGATCTGGATTTCAGGAAGTCTGGATGTTAGAGCCAGTTTTCTATGGAGGTGCAGTTCCCGCCACCATCCCATCGTCCTGCCCGGTTCTCCTCATGTGGTCTGGTCAAGGCAGGACTTCTGTTTTGTAAACCTAAACTTGGTTTTTATTATGTAAATGTACACACCGACAATGTAAAAGTCTTTCCTTCGATGGAATATTGCAGTTCCGGGCCGCCATACCCGTCCCATCAGACCTAGCTCTAGACCTGGAAGACACCTCTGTGTCCCACCAGACCTAGCTCTAGATCTAGGAGACCTTCTGTTAGATAACTATAACTTTTCATGACTTCGGCCATCAACAGCTCACAAAGCATCAGTGAAACATAAAAACTTTTATACCAGTCTAAGACCTCCTGAAGGGAGACTCAGGTCAGTGGAACGTCAGCAGGAAATCCAGTCCATGAGGATCCCATCTCACAGGTGTCAGGACTGGAAAGTCCAACAGAGTCCGGAACAGGACCAGCAGAGCCCAGATCCCAGCGGGTCCAACAGAGTCCGGAGCATGACCAGCAGAGTTCGGGTCTCAGCAGGAACAGCAGAGCCCAAATCTTAGCAGATCTAGGCTGATTGGTGGTCTGGATGGGGGCCAACAAGCACAGCATAACACAGGGAGGGAAAAGAAGCAAATGCAGACCAGTCCGCCCATCCCTACTGACTGTAAAAAGTAGTTCCAGGGCGATGTTCGGCACGGTGTAAAAAGTAGTTCCAGGGCGATGTTCGGCACGGTGTAAAAAGTAGTTCCAGGGCGATGTTCGGCACGGTGTAAAAAGTAGTTCCAGGGCGATGTTCGGCACGGTGTAAAAAGTAGTTCCAGGGCGATGTTCGGCACGGTGTAAAAAGTAGTTCCAGGGTGATGTTAGGCACGGTTTAAAAAGTAGTTCCAGGGCGATGTTCGGCACGGTGTAAAAAGTAGTTCCAGGGCGATGTTCGGCACGGTGTAAAAAGTAGTTCCAGGGTGATGTTAGGCACGGTTTAAAAAGTAGTTCCAGGGCGATGTTCGGCACGGTGTAAAAAGTAGTTCCAGGGCGATGTTCAGAAAGGAGGGATTCCGAAGGTCTCTGGCTGTTTGGAGCACACAAAGGTGACCTGGCTGTGCTGTGGGTGGACCTTGCGAACGTCTATGGATTAATGCCACATAAACTTGTTGAAGAGGCACTGAATCATCATCACATCCCAAAGAAGTTCAGAGACCTCATCCTGGACTACTATGCCAACTTCATCCTGAGAGTCTCTTCATGAGCAACAACTTCTGACTGGCACAAACTTGAAAAAGGGATTATCACCGGTTGTGCGATCTCAGTCATACTCTTTGCCCTCGCCATGAACATGCTGGTGAAGTCTGCAGAAGTCCAGTGCAGGGGGTCCTTCACCAAGTCTGGAGTCTGACAGCCACCTATTCGAGCCTTCATGGACGACCTGGCAGTGACAACCTATCTGTTCCGGGCTGCAGGTGGATCCTAAGTGGACTTGAAGAGTTGATCTCCTGGGCTCGTATGAGGTTCAAACCAGGTAAATTGAGGTCACTTGTGCTGAAGAAAGGGAAGGTGACAGGTAAGTTCTGCTTCTCACTCGGTACCACCAAGATACCATTACTCACAGAGGAACCGGTGAAGAGCCTGGGAAAGGTGTTCAACTGCAGCCTCCACACAAGCAACCAAACAAGAGCTGGAGACCTGGCTAGCTGTGGTGGAGAAGTCTGGCCTCCCTGGCAAGTTCAAAGCCTGGATTTACCAGCAGGATATCCTTCCATGGCTCCTTTGGCCCCTCTTGATCTACGAAGTCCTGGTTTCAACAGTGGAAGGCTTTGAGATGAGGGTCAGCAGGTTTCTCCACAGATGGCTGGGGTTGCCACGAAGCCTGAGCAGCATCGCCCTGTACGGGCACACCAACAAGCTGAAGCTCCCTAGCAGCAGCCTGAGCAGGGAGTTCATGGTCACTCAGTCGAGTTAGCTGCTTCAATACCGGGAGTCCAGTGAGTCCAAAGGTTGTCCAGGCTGGGATCGAGGATAGGATGGGACGTAAGTGGAGAGCTTCCGAGGCTGTGGGTGTTGCAGAGTTGAGATACCGAAGAGGGTTCTGGTGGGTACAGTAGCACAGGGAAGAGCGGGTTTAGGCAGTGGTAGAACACTTCGCTATGGTAGGGCACAGGGGAAATGGTCACTGATCCTTGAGGAGGTGCGAGCTGGAGTAGAGGAGAAGCGGGTCAGCCAGATGGTGGGAATGAGGCAGCAGGGAGCCTGGACGAGATGGGAGCAAGTTGTGGAGCTCAAGGTCACATGGACAGAGCTGTGGAGAGCTGAACCCCATCGCATAAAATTCTTGATCCAAGCAGTCTACGATGTGCGGCCTAGTCCATCTAATATCTTTACCTGGGGGAAGGTGGAGACACCAGCTTGCCTCCTCTGCCAGAAAAGAGGAACCCTGGAGCACATTCTTAGCTGGTGTCCAAGAGTCCTGGGTGAAGGGAGCTACCGCTGCAAACATGACCAAGTCCTGAAGGCTGTACCGGGTGCTCTCTGCAGTGTAATCAGCCACAGCAAGAGCCTTCGCTCAGTGAGGAACACCATCGCTTTCATCAGAGCTGGGGAGAAGCCTGCAGTGGCTTCCCAAAATACCTCCCCTGGTCTGTTGGCGACAGCGCGTGATTGGGAGCTGAAAGTTGATCTGGGGAAGCAGCTGACATTCCCTAGAAGTGGTCACCAAGACAACGCCAAGGCCAGACATTGTCCTCACCTCAGCAGCAACCAAGCAGGTGATTTTCCTGGAGCTCACTGTGCCATGGGAGGACCGGATGGAGGAGGCTCATGAGAAAAAGAGGGCAAAATACTCAGAGCTAGTGGAGGAGTGCCAGAACAATGGTTGGCAGGCACAATGCCAATCCATTGAAGTGGGATGCCGAGGATTTGACAATCCCTCTGCAGGGCCTACAAGATGCTGGGCTTAACAGGAGTCAGTCAGTGAAGGGCTGTTAAGTTGTCCACCGACGCAGCATTAGTGGCATCAAGGTGGTTGTGGATCAAGAGGGGAGAGGCGTGGCAAGTAGGGTAGCGCTACCTGGACGCAAGCTATGGCTTGTTGAACCCTGGCTGGGTCACCTGGAGGAAGGGGTCTGATTGTTGAAAGACCCAAAATCCCCCTTTGATACCAGGTTACATCCCTGATGATGTGTCCAGGGGCACCTCATGGTGCATCTAAGAGCGGCACGGTATAAAACGTAGTTCCAGGTGATGTTTTGCCACTTTTAACCTGCATTTGTGGGTTTCAGGGTGAACTGTGTTCACAGACAGTGGTTTCTGGAAGTCTTCCTGAGTCCATGCAGTGGTTTCCAGTAGAGAATCATGTCTGCTGTTAATGCAGAAGACCACCAGCATCCAGCCTTGTCCCCAGTACACAGAGACTCCTCCTGATTCTCTGTCCATCTTTCCATCTAAGAGACTCTGCCTCTCTGAAATGCTCCTTTTACACCAGTCATGTTACTGACCTGTTCCTAGGTTACTAGGTAGCCTTTTGTTGCTCCTGTTCCAACTTTTCCAGACGTGTTGCTGCATCAGATTCCCTATCAGCTCATATTTTCATCTAATGGTGAAACGTCTCAGTTTCATCCTCTAATGTGTTGTTTACCTTCTACTGGGGATAAAATGTGACTTTATTCTGCTTTTATTTACATTTTACATAGACCCAACGTTTCCTTTTTACATCAGTAGAAAGAGCAGGTTGAAGTTTCCAGACATGGAAACACGGGAACGTTAAAGCTGACAGTAATTTCAGCCACCAGGATGCGGACCGGCCGGGCTCCAGGTCAGAGGTCAGAGGTTAAACCTGACGCTGACCTGCACCCCGACCTGCAACACCATTGGTCTGATGTCTGCTGGGCGACACGCGCGCAGACCGGCTGATGTGTGTGTCTGTTTCTGTGTGTGCGCAGACATCCAGGAGTTTTACGAGCTGACAGTGTGTGAGAACCAGACGGCGAGCCGACCACACACACCTGGACAGGTACCAACACACACTGCAACACCCGTCTCTGCTACCTAGCAACAGCTGCAGCAGCTTTACCAGGGCAACAGCTGCATATCACTATAGCAACAGGAGCCCAGCCCCCACCTCCTCCTCGCCTTTCTCTCTCTCTCTTTCTCAATGCGTCTCTATATCTCTCAACCTCCTCCTGCCTCTCCGTGCCCCCCCACAAAACACAACAGTCCTCCTCTTCATCGCTCTCCTCCTCCTCCTCCTCTCTCCCTCTCCGGCTCGCTCGCTCGGTGCCGACAGACGGAGGGACAGCAGAGGCGAGAAAGCGGGTGAGCGAGCATCGACAGACAGACGGCTGAGGAGAGAGAGAGAGAGAGCGAGAGAGAGAGAGAGAGGGCAACAAAGAGAAACCGAGCATGAGTGTGTGAGCGTGAAAATGTGTGTGCGTGAGTGTGTGTGAGTGTGTGTGGGGGGGGGGATATGGACTGCCTCTGCATTGTCACTACCAAGGTAAGACCGCCCGCATGCATCTGCCAAAATACGTTCACTCACACACACACACACACACACTCACACACACACACACACACACACACACATACACACACACATACAACATATTACGTGTGTGTGTGTGTACACGTGTGTCCCCACAAATCATCAGAACCAGTTTTTCCGTGTGTGTGTGTGTGTGTTCTGCTTCCGTCACATTTTCATTCACCATCCGCCACTCTGCCTTCACGTGTGTGTGTTAGCATAGCAACATTAGCATGCACGCTAGCTCAGGCTAGCTAGCTGTTAGCGGAACCACAGCCATGTGGGAACAGCATGACACATGCAGGGAAGCAGACATGACGGCGCTCTGAGACATTTTCCTCCAGCAGATGCTGGATTAGCTGCAGACGTGCAACAGGCTGACGTTAAATCTCCGTCACTCGGTGTGTTGCGTTCAGTGGAGCAGCTGCTCGTCAGGTTCGTTAACGAGGAGCAGAGTTTCTCTCAACATATGGAGGGAAATCTTAGCGAGTTGTTGTAGATCGACATCAGATCCATGACAGCTGTGGACCAGGTCTTCTTATACTTAGTCTCAGTTAGTTATAAAAATAACGTCAAACTATCGTCGTTTATGAATCATAAAGTCCTAAAAGTTGTTAGCTTAGATTGTAAGTTTCATTTATGTCCTCCCCTTGTCACCGATGTTGGCGCCACGTACAGGATCCTTTTCTGTAGGTTTGCGATGGTTCAGATTAATACTGTTGAACAGTTTATATTAAACTAAATCTGGATGTTTTTCCTAAAGCTAACCAGTTGTTGCCTAAAGCTAAACAACTCATTTCATGTTGAAGCCAAACAGCCGGTAGAAATTCTGAACCATTGTCAGTCCTGTATTTAACAGTTTACGTAGCATACTCGGTGAGCTCTGGTTTGTTTTTTGCTGCAGCTCTACATGTTTTTATTAAATATGACTCGTCAGAAGTTTGTCCTTCCACTGAGCCGAGTTTAAGTTTACAATGAGCCTGGTCCACCACTCCAGAAACATCTGATCCCGTTTCTAATGCTGAGAGATGCTGATAAAAGCCTTTAGCATCTGTTTCTAATTTACAAGAAATAAATGGTGAATTCGTACTTAAGAGGCAGATTATTAAAATCCTGACTGCGATCATTTCCTAATCCTAACCGAGTGTGATGCCTAAAGTGACCTGGGGTCTCATTTATAACCGTTGCGTACGCACAAAATGGGGCCTGAAACTGGCGTACGCCTCTTTTCACGCAAAGGTTGTGATTTATAAAAAACAAACTTGACGTGAAAATGTGCGGTCTTTCACGGCAGCTCTGACCCATGCGTACGCTGGTTTTGGAGGCTGGGGGAATTGGCGACACAGATGGAGAGGTGGGGAATTAACAACACACTGCATCCAGAGTCCTCTTGTGGCAGCGTGGGGTCCTGTCACCATGTCTCCAATTAATTTTGCGCTCTGGCTGTATGACCGCAGATGTGATTTCGGCTCACTGGTCAGCGTGCATGACTTCAACCCGGCAAGAGTTCATAACCCGTCTCCGCTGTCTATGCGTCCTGCTACACTCTTCCACATCTAATTTCCCTAAATATCAAATATTAATAGATAGAGAATAGATATACTTTAAAGTATAAGAAGGATTCATAACAGCAGTGTTATATGCTGCACAGGTGAGCTATAACCACACAGCCTAAGGACCTTCCAAATAAATAAAAAGCTAAGAAAAATAAATCTCCTATCAACATATAATCAATTTGCCCACCAACGCATTCTCCTCCCCAGTGATCACCAAGGCTCTGTCCCGCTCACAGAGTTAACTGAGGTAACTATGTGTTGCCACTCACGACACTTACTCTTATTTGTCACGCCACTACTGTGGCTACCAAACAAAATAATTTTTCGACTCTCCACCTCACTCACTAATGCATCGATTTCTGCCTCTGTGAAGTTGCGTTTTTTGGTTCGCTTCCCTGCGGTTGCCGTTGTTCATGGATCACAACATGGATCAGCTGGCTCATTTTAATACACGCTGAGCTACTTTGCATTGACCATTTATGGTGGAAAGTGGGTGTGTAGTGGGCGGAACATGAGCCAAATTCACCTGCGCAAACTTCAAGGACGAGTGTGATTTATAAAGGGGAAATTGCTTGCACCTGTGCGTACGCACGGTTTTATAAATCAGAATATTTTATGGCGTACGCCAACTTCCGGTTTTGGGCGTAAGTACACTTTTAGTAAGAATCCTACGCACAGTTTTATAAATGAGACCCCTGGTCTGTGAGAGAAGCCAAAAAGTAAATGAATAAAACAAGGAAAGAGCAGAAATCGTTCCTGAATGGAAGTCTTTAGTTTCATCTTGGACAGTTTTTCTTTTTACCTCAACTTGTTCAGTAGTATAAACTTTGTACTAATAGCTGTAATATGATATTTGTTGGTTTTTTTTTCCAGTGATCTGATGCTAAAAACATGTTTTTACTGACAGTATAGAGCTATCTGATAACTAGAAAGGTCTGGATCATCACACCAAGTCAGCTCTGTCATTGTATGGCATGAACCACTGATGGACACCACCCTACTTATACCCCACCACCCAGCTTTCTTCAGATAAAACATGTAAAATGTGCTGACCTGATGCAGAGCGGTGGGAACTAACAGTGTCTGGGAATGAGACTCACTCAGGATGCAAACTTCATCATCACTTATTTAAAAGTGTTGATTGGTTCAGAGGAGCTGCAGCAGAAATCTGATTTCTCAGGTTTTAGGACTTTACAGCCTGATTATACTTTTACCTGCTGAGTGCTGGAAGCTCAGCAGCTCTGGTTTGTAGAGATGTGATTCTCGCTTTGATCAATAGTTCGTGAACCAGTTGTTCTGGTGTGATAATGGCTGGAAGTTTACATACGAGCAACATACTCGAACTGATGGAACACAACATTAGAAACACTGCCTGCTGAGTTTCATTATATAATCTGGCTACCTGCTCTGCCCTGGATACATAAACTCCTACGTCTCAGACTGGCTGGTTCCACAGGAAACTCTGGGACAGCTCTGATCCATCCTACAGCCTCCAGGACCCATAATGGCCACAATGAGACTAAAAGTGTATTTAAGGTTGAAACAAATTATTTAATGATCACAAATAAGAAGATGAACAATGACGTCTGTGTTCATCAAAAATTGTTAGCATGTTGGTGACATGATGTTAACATTTTGTTAGCATGGTGTTAGCATGTCTTAACGTGATGTTAGCATGTCTGAACATTATGTTAACATGATGTTAGCATGGTGTTAACAGGATGTTAACATGATGTTAGCATGGTGTTAGCATGTCTTAATATTATGTTAGCATGATGTTAGCATGGTGTTTGCATGGTGTTAACATTATGTTAACATGATGTTAGCATGGTTTTAGCATGTCTTAACGTGATGTTAGCATGGTGTTAGCATGGTGTTTGCATGGTGTTAACATTATGTTAGCATGGTGTTAGCATGGTGTTAACATTATGTTAGCATGATGTTAGCATGGTGTTAGCATGGTGTTTGCATGGTGTTAACATTATGTTAGCATGGTGTTAGCATGGTGTTAACATTATGTTAGCATGATGTTAGCATGGTGTTAGCATGGTGTCACATCCTGTTTGACTTCTTGCTTGTGTTGTTGTTCCTCTCAGATGTAAGACACTTTGGATAAAATGCTAAATGGCTGTAGAATAAAATAGAATAGAATAGAATAGAATAGAACAGAACAGAATAGAATAGAATAGAATAAAATAGAACAGAACAGAACAGAATGTTTGCATGGTGTTAGCATGGTGTTAGCATGGTGTTTTCCTCTGTAGGACAGGGTAAAACCTTTCTCCCTTATTTAATTGTACTTTGCTCAGGCATAGGGACACATTTCTGACTCTAAGAATCTATTTTCTGAGGTCCCTAAAGCCCTGTTTCCACTGAGTCGTTCGGGTCGGGCCGGGACGGGCCGGTACACTATTTTGTGTGTTTCCATTATAAAAGGGGTCCATACAACCGAATCATACTGCACCATTTATGGACCCCCTGCAGTTGTAGGTTCATAGGAAAATGCTATGGTACATTAGGGGCACACCGGGGGCTTAGGTGTCCGTAGATGTCCTTACCTGCCCCTACCTGACCCTACCTGACCCTACCTGTCCCTGCCTGTCCCTACCTGTCTCTACCTGCCCCTACCTGACCCTACCTGTCCCTACCTGACCCTACCTGTCCATAGACACCAACAAGGGGATTGTTTTCCTGAAGGTCCAGCCAGTGATGGAGTTAATGATTAAACCAGCTTCTATTCCTGTGTTATTGTTCTTGGTGGGATTTATTTCTGGTTATTCAGTCCCGCTCTGGCAAGACGTTTGTTTTCCAGTATCTTCCATTACGGTGATGATATTGTTCTATTTTCTGCTCACTCAGAGAGATGGATATGCTGGACCAGAAATAGCTTCTTCTATCTTTAGCTGCATCACTTCTGCTAATGGACACACACCAAAACACACACACATTTCCTCTTGTGACACTGGCCTCACATCAAGCTGGACTGGAAACCAGTGATGAGGAGACACCAGTCCCACCCAGAACCAGCTCAGACCAGACTTGTGGGACCAATAGGATGGGCCACGTTCTGCAGTTTTACCTTAGACTTTCCCAGTTTCGCACCAGTAAAAACTGTTTTAATGTCAGGTGAAAGTGGTTTTATTGATCTTTCAGCACAGCCTTAAGATTCAGTTTTGATCCATAACTATCAGAGTTTCCTAGTTTCATTTAATTCAAGTCCAGTTTCAGGTCAGCTCATATTTGATCCGACCATCTTCTCCCTGGTTGGCATTCAGATTAATTACTGTTTGTCATGATTGTGTTCTTAAATTGGGTTTATTGTTTGTCAGCATGTCCCAGCTGTTCCCAGCCTGCAGGTACACCTGAGAATAATTTAGCTGATGCTTTATCCAAAGCGACTTACAACGGGTTAGGCAGTAGAGTTATGGGTCTTACCTAAGGACCCACGTGGAAGAAACCTGAATATTGTTCCCTTGGAGGCAGACGGAATGAGTAAAGTAATTCTAGGAATGAGTAAACTGGTCTTAGTAATGACTAATGTAGTCCTAGGAATAGTAGTCCTTGGAATAAGCAAACTAGTTTTAGGAATGACTAAACTAGTCCTAGGAATAACTAATGTAGTCCTAGGAATGACTAAACCAGTCATAGGAATGTATACAATAAACCTAGGATTGAATAGGAAGTCCTGGGAATTAGTAGTCATAGGAATGAATAATCTTATCCTGGTAAAGTTGTCCCAGGAATGCGTAAAGTAATCCTAGGAAAGAGAAAAGTATTCATAGGAATGATTAAACTGGTACTAAAAATGATGAATGACTAAAATAATCATAGGAAAGACTAAAGTAGTCCTAGCAATAAGTAAAGTAGTAATAGGAATGACTAAACTAATTCTAAGAATTAATAAACTAGTCCTAGGAATGACTAAAGTAGTCATAGGAATGACTAAGCTAGACCAAGGAATGAGTAGAGTAGTCCTAGAAATGAGTGAAGTAATCCTAAGATTGCATAAACTAGTCCTAGGAATGACTAAACTATTCCTATGAATTGGTAAAGTACTCCTAGGATTGAGTAAACTAGTCCTAGGAATAACTAAAGTAATCATTGGAATGCCTAAACTAGTCACTGGAATGAGTAACATACTCCTAGGAATGACTAAACTAGTCCTAGAAATGAGTACTCCTTGGAATGACTAAACCAGTCCTTGGAATGACTAAACAAGTCTTAGAAATGAGTACTCCTTGAAATGACTAAACAAGTCCTAGGAATACCTGAACTAGTCCGAGGAATGAGTAAAGTAATCCTTGGAATGACTAAACTAGTCATAGAAATTAGTAAATTAGTACTAGGTATGACTGAACTAGCCCTACAAATGAATAAAGTAATCGTAGAAATTAATAAAGTATTCCTAGGATTACATAGTCCTAGGAATAGGTAAAGTAATGCTAGGAATAAGATTAGTCCTGGGAATTACCAAAATAGTTAAAGGAATGAGGAAGTATTCCTAGGAATGAGTAAACTAGTTGTAGTAATAACTAAACTAATCCATGAGAATGGAATGAGTAAAGTAATCCTACAAATTGGTAAAGTAATCCCATGAATGACTAAACATGTCCTAGGAGTAACTAAAGTAGTCATTGGAATAAGTAAACTAGTCTTAAAATGTCCAAACCAGTCCTATGAATGAATACAGTAATCCTAGGAATGAGTAAAGTAATCCTAGGAGTAGTGTTAATTTCATTAATGAAAACTAAACGAAAATATTTTCGTCAACCCCCATAATAAACAATAACTGGGACTAAATCAGAAAATCAGAAAATGTAGTTCACTAAATAAAAACTGGAATAAAATCTATGGACATTTTAGTTCACAAAGACGACACAAAAATGATATTTTTATACGATATGATTTAGTCAAATCCTGTTTCCTCCTCCTCCTCCTCCTCCTCCTCCTTGGCTCTTCCGCCACTCACACAATGGCAGTGTCTGAATGTCCACCAATGGGACCATCGATGCTCACTACTTTTCAAGATGCATTGTGGGTAATTTTGAGTACCCTACTTTTCTCTCTCTAGACATTCGGACACACCAACAAAATGGCGTGACCCCTACATAGGGCACTATGCAGGGACTAGGGTGCACATTCGGACACAGCCAATGACACGCCCCCCCAGCGTTGCCAACTTAGCGACTTTGTCACTATATTAGAGCGTTTTCAGACACGTCTAGCAACCTTTTTTTTTTTCCACAAAAGCGACTAGCGACAAATCTAGCAGCTTTTTCTGGTAGTCAATGACTTTTGAATGTGGGTACTCATACTTATGTTTTAAGAATGAGTTTTAAATGGATTGTTAAAGGTAGTCTAACAATGTTAAACTACCTTTAACAATGTTCTACTAACTACTAACAATGTAATAGACTACTAACAATGTTCTACTAACTACTAACAATGTAATAGACTACTAGCAATGTTCTACTAACTACTAACAATGTTCTACTAACAACTAACAATGTTCTACTAACTACTAACAATGTTCTACTAACTACTAACAATGTAATAGACTACTAGCAATGTTCTACTAACTACTAACAATGTTCTACTAACTACTAACAATGTAATAGACTACTAGCAATGTTCTACTAACTACTAACAATGTTCTACTAACTACTAACAATGTTCTACTAACTACTAACAATGTAATATACTACTAACAATGTTCTACTAACTACTAACAATGTTCTACTAACTACTAACAATGTTCTACTAACTACTAACAATGTAATAGACTACTAGCAATGTTCGACTTCCGCTTCCGGCAGCATGGAGTGAAGTTGCGTGTGTCCAGCTCCGCTTATTATTTTAATATATTGCATTTTCCAGACTATTTTATTTTGAATAATTGCTCTACGCCAGCTATAACCCCATGGTTACGGCGCTGTAGGAGACGGCTGCCTTACCAGTGTCTCTTAAGCACCCGAGTGGTTCTTTCTTTCTTTCCTATCGTTTTATTCCTTATCATATATATATAAATATCCTACTGAATATTTTGAACTCTAGCATGGCACTTGCACGTCGTCTTGTTTATTCAAGAGAGGAACTTTTTGCATGGAAGACTAACGTCGGAATGCAGCACAACGTACCGACAGAGCTGAGGAGGAAGCACAGAGGAGTCAGGATCTAAGCTAAAGGCTGCTTGACGACGTTTTAAGCCAGTGATCCCCTCTGTACTAATGGGGAACATCAACTCACTACCTAACAAGATGGACGAGCTGTTGGCACTGAACAATCAACGGAGTTATTGCGCGTGCAGCTTATACATCTTCACAGAGACATGGCTCACTGATGCGATACCGGATGCTAACGTGGATCTACCGGGTTGCAGACAAAGCATCCCAAAGCGTTTATGGTCATATCTGGGGATTTTAATCATGCTTCCCTGGACTCTACCTTGGCCTCCTTCTACCAGGCTGTAGACTGTCCCACAAGGAACAACAGAACAATAGACCTGCTGTACTCCAATGTGAAGGATGCCTACACAGCCACCCCCCTCCCCCCACTTGGAAAGTCTGACCACAACCTGGTTCACCTACAGCCACAGTACACCCCCCTGGTCAAAAGGATGTCTACAACCACACGCTCCATCAGGAAGTGGTTACCTGAGGCAGAGGATGCTCTGAGAGACGGCTTTGACATCACTGATTGGGACGTACTGCTGAGACAACATGGTGAGGACATAGAGGAGCAGACTCACTGTCTGACGGACTACATCAACTTCTCGCTGGACGTAGTCTCCCCCAATAAGACTGTCCGTTGTTATCCAAATAACAAACCTTGGATAACACAAGATGTCAAAGCTGCCCTCAACAGGAAGAAGGTGGCTTTCATGAACCATGACAGGGAGGGAATGCAGTTAGCACAGCGGGAGGTGAAACAATGCCTGAAGGTGGAGAGGGACACCTACAGAAGGAAGGTGGAGGATAAACTGAGTGAGAGCCGTATGAAGGAGGTCTGGGATGGTGTCAACACCATCACAGGCTTCAGATCAAAGGCCATAACAGCGGGGGGGACATTGGAAGAAGCAAACAGGCTGAACATCTTCTTTAACCGCTTTGACCAGCCCACGGTCCCCCCTCTCCCACTGCAGTACACATCCTCCCTGACTTCATCCCCTGTGCAGCCCCCCTGCCAACCTTTACCCCTCCCCCCATCTCAACACCCTCCACACATAACAGCAGAACAGGTGAGGGGAGAACTGAGGAAGCTCCACCCATGGAAAGCAGCTGGCCCTGACGGAGTGCCTCCTCGTCTGCTTAGGACCTGTGATGATGAACTGGGGGAACCACTCCAGCATGTCTTCAACCACAGTCTACAGCTGGGGAAAGTTCCTACCCTGTGGAAAACATCCTGTATTGTTCCAGTTCCAAAGAAAAAACGTCCTGGTGAGCTGAACGATTACAGACCGGTGGCACTTACATCCCAGCTGATGAAGACGATGGAGCGGTTCATCCTCAATCTCCTCAAGCCCCAAGTGCAACAGGCCCAGGACCCCCTACAGTTTGCCTTGCATATAAAGGATAAATATCAATCCCCCCACCCTGTCCAGGGAATGGGGCGAAACAGCTACCGCTAAAGCTAATGCTAGCGTGGTGACGGAGGAAGAAGGTCCTATATCTGTGGGAACACTGCGCACAGAGATCCGAGCAGGATTAAAATCGTATGAGGACAGTTTGAACGGCATTAAAACCCAGCTCGCTGGTATGCGCAAAGGAATCAGCAGTGATATATCTGAACTGCGAGAAGAGGCTAAAGCAGATATCAAAGCTACCCGAGACGAACTTATGGGAAAAGTCGAACGACTGTTTACTGTGCAAGCAGAGGCAGCGAACACACAGAAGGAGATGGAGAAGTCCCTGAGCCATGCATCTGATAGACTAACAACACTGGAAAAGTCGTACACATCTTTAATTGTGGATCTCAAGAAGCTGCAAGAAAAGTGTACGATTTATCCAGACCAACGCGCTGACCACACCGAAGGACGACACGTTGACCACACCGGAGGAAGGAACGGAATAGTTGTCACTGACGTAGTTTATCAAAACAGATACTACTGGATGGTAATACTCTAAACTAAACTGATACGCTCCTGCTCAGGTAAATTAGCTTTATTGAGAGAAAGAAAAACTTTGGGAAGGGAAAAATAAAAGGTTAATATATGTTCACTTGTGAAAAATGCTACACATGATAATTCTTACTTTATTAGCATTAATAGACTTTCTTTTTTATTTTATTTATTTATTTCTATTTTTACTATTATTGTTAATACTTATTCTTTCTTGCACGTTTAAACCATCTAAATAATGATTAATGATAATAACCGAGCTTGAGTATGTTGATACAGTGAGTCTACCTGTGTAAAATTAGTCTGGATATGCTTGAAATAACTTTTAAGGAGCTTAGTGGTGAGTCAAATGTTCACATATCTCTCTGAGCTGAAGTTAAATACCTTTCTTTGTGTTAAGTACTTTCTCTGTCCGAGTTACATTGGAATTTTTCATTCAGGGGGGAACAGAGAGGGAACAGGGACTGGTTCAGTAGGGGTTTTTGTTTACCTGCGCTTTCGTTTGTAATTTCTTTTGGAGGCCATCTTTTAAAATAATTAAGGATTATGTTGCAAATATTTCCCTACAAGTACAGTAAAACTTAGTAATAAGTCACAAAACCTAGTGAATTTTGTTTCATGGAACTGTAAAGGACTCAATGGAGCTGTTAAGCGGGGCAATATTTTAGCATATCTTAAAAAATGAAGGACAGATATAGGATTCTTACAGGAAACTCGTCTGAGAGATCAGGACCATCAGAGACTGCATACCAGATGGATTGAACAGGTCTATCATTTAAATTTTACAGCAAAAAGCAGAGGCACAGCCATTATAATCAGAAAAGGGATTCCCTTTATAGCATCAACACTCTTGTCTGACACTGGAGGATGATATATTATAGTGACAGGACAACTTTATAATAATCTGGTTACATTAGCAAATATTTACGCCCCTAATGTTGATGATGAATGTTTTATTAGATCATTTATATCTTCTTTACCTAATATAGATTCCCATAAATTAATAATTGGCGGAGATTTCAATCTTGTCTTGGATCCAAGTCTTGACAGATCATCACAGAGATCAGTAGCCAAATCGAAATCTGCAAAAACTATTCACGAATTTATGGATACATATAAACTGATAGATCCTTTTAGGGCTCTTTCTCCCAAGGTTAAGCAATTTTCATATTTCTCTCCTGGTCATCATTCCTATTCTAGGATAGATTATTTTTTAGTAGATTATAGATATCTAACACAGATTCGAAGTTGTGATTATAAGGCAATAGTATTATCTGACCATAGTCCAGTAGTACTACAGCTGGCAATAGGATATAGATCAATGGCACAGAAATGGAGATTCAATAATATTCTGTTGTCAGATAATCTCTTGGTAGAGGAAATAAAAGCTCAAATCGAATTATTTATCTCAATAAATGACGCACCTGAGGTTACAAAATCCATATTGTGGGACACATTAAAAGCATATTTGAGAGGTCAGATCATCTCATTGAGTAGTCAAAGGAACAAGCAACGAAAGGAAAGGGAGTCAAACATAACAGGACAACTCTTAGAAATAGATAGAAAATATGCTATCTCACCTTCATCTGGACTTTATAATAGAAAGGTCTCCCTGCAGACAGAGCTTCATTTACTTCATACAAACGACACAACAAAATTATTAACACAACTTCGACACAAATATTATGAACGTGGAGAAAAGAAAGGTAGATTGTTAGCAAGACAAATTAAAGAAGCTGCAGCATCAAGATTAATTACAGAAATAAGAACTAGTGCAGGACAGACAACCACTGACCCAAAGAGAATTAATCATGTATTTCAGGAATATTACACAATGCTTTACTCTTCAGAGTCAAAAAATGATCCAGTTATAATTAATAGTTTTTTTGATAATCTTCAAATTCTGTCTATAAGTACTGAACATAAAACATTGCTAGAGCAACAAGTAACGTTAGGGGAAATAAAGCTGGCTATTAAAGATATGCAATGCTCAAAAAGCCCCGACCCGGATGGGTATAGTGTTGAGTTTTACAAAACCTTCAGTGAACAAATTTCACCCCTACTCTTAAATGTATACAACGAGGCAATAACTACAGGATGTTTACCGTCAACTATGTACGAGGCTACTCTCTTTAATACATAAATCTGGCAAGGACCCTTTAGAGCCTGGTTCCTACAGGCCAATAAGCCTATTGAATGTAGATAATAAAATACTAGCGAAGATCCTGGCTATGCGTTTAGAAACTGTACAGTTGTGTCCCAGGACCAAACCGGATTTGTGAAAGAAAGGCAACTATTTTTCAACATTAGAAGGCTGTTTAATATTATTTATACGCATGATATCAATGACAAATCTGAAATATTACTCTCGCTGGATGCTGAGAAGGCCTTCGACAGGGTCGAGTGGGATTTCCTATTCTCGACACTGTCGAGGTTTGGTATTGGTCCTAATTATATATCTCTTGTTAAGTTGCTTTAGTTCAGACAAACAGCATAAATTCCAGTCCGTTTCTTCTCCATCGTTCCACGAGACAGGGGTGTCCTTTGTCCCCGCTGCTATTCGCACTTGTTATAGAACCCCTTGCCATTTTATTACGTTCTATGTATGATTATAAAGGAATAATAAGAGCCAGTGTGGAGCATAAGGTATCTCTTTATGCAGATGATCTGCTGCTATATATCTCAGACCCTACTACTTCCTTGCCAAAAATTATGACTGCTTTAATAGAATTTTATAAAAGTTTCTGGATATAAAATCAACCTAACTAAAAGCATATTATTTCCAATTAGTTCCATTGACACAATGTTCTACTAACTACTAACGATGTACTACTTACTACTAACAATGTAATATACTATTAACAATGTTCTACTAACAATGTACTACTAACTACTAACAATGTACTAATAACTTCTAACAATGTATTACTACTAACACTGTCATATATGACTAACTGACTAAAACTAGACTAAAATGTTGACAGCTTTGTTGACTAAAACTAGAAAAATAAAATGTTTTCTTGGACTAAATTAAAGACTAAAATCCTCGACTTATAGTCGACTAAAACTTGACTAAATAAAAACGACATGACATTGACTAAATGTGATAAAACTGGACTAAAACTGAGACTAAATCTAAAAATGGCTGATAATATTACCATTATCTAGGAATGAGTAAAGTAGTCCTAGCAATCCCTGAGCCTGCTGTCTACATTTACTCCATCTGCACTATTTACTGTTCACATGCAGTTTATTTGCACTGTTCCATTGCTTTTTATAGATGTTGTTACTCATATTTCTGTTTTTATGCTATTTAATATCTTGATAATAAATCATAAAGCACCATTTTCAGGAGCTGCTCAAATTTGTTTGTTCTTACAATGATAATAAAGTGATTCTGTTTCCTCTCCCACCGTGATGAGATAGCCGGAACCAACAGAGTCTCTGCTGTCATGTGACTCCTGGTTTATGTGGAGAAATTAGCAGAAGCTGTGAAGTGGACAGATGTTCTGATTTTCTACATTCCCAGATAACTGCTGGGGTTGAAGTGTGTTTGGTCTGGATGCCGATGCTTTGTACAGCCGTTTAGCTGAGTTTCTCCTGTCATGTTGCTATGCTACATGTTAGCATTGCTGCTTCCTGCTAGTCATGTTTCTATGCTACATGTTAGCGTTGCTGCTTCCTGCTAGTCATGTTGCTATGCTACATGCTAGCATTGCTGCTTCCTGTTAGTCCTGTTTCTATGCTACATGTTAGCACTGCTGCTTCCTGCTAGTCATGTTTCTATGCTACATGTTAGCATTGCTGTTTCCTGCTAGTCATGTTTCTATGCTACATGTTAGCATTGCTGCTTCCTGCTAGTCATGTTTCTATGCTACATGTTAGCATTGCTGCTTCCTGCTAGTCATGTTGCTATGCTACATGTTAGCATTGCTGTTTCCTGCTAGTCATGTTGCTATGCTACATGTTAGCATTGCTGCTTCCTGCTAGTCATGTTTCTATGCTACATGTTAGCATTGCTGTTTCCTGCTAGTCATGTTGCTATGCTACATGTTAGCATTGCTGCTTCCTGCTAGTCATGTTTCTATGCTACGTGTTAGCACTGCTGCGTCCTGCTAGTCCTGTATCTATGCTACATGTTAGCATTGCTGCTTCTTGCTATTCATGTTTCTGTGCTACATGTTAGCGTTGCTGCTTCCTGCTAGTCCTGTTTCTATGCTAAATGTTAGCATTGCTGCTTCCTGCTAGTCATGTTTCAATGCTACATATTAGCATTGCTGCTTCCTGCTAGTCATGTTTCTATGCTACATGTTAGCATTGCTGTTTCCTGCTAGTCATGTTGCTATGCTACATGTTAGCATTGCTGCTTCCTGCTAGTCATGTTGCTATGCTACATGTTAGCAATGCTGCTTCCGGCTGTCTGCTAACATGTGCTGGACTTTAGGACCTCGTGCTGGACCCTGTACTGGGGGTCTAGTCCAGAAGAGGTTGACTGAAGGTGGTGACAGTAAAATCTGATCAGCGTCTTGGCTGGTTGGATGGTGGAGTTCAGACCTGGAAGCAGAGCTTTGGCTTCTGTTCCCAGCAGCATGGGGGGTAAACATGGCTGTTCGGAGGGAAGCAGCAGACCTCCGTGTGTGTGCGGCGTAACGCCTGCAGCGCCGTGGTCAACATGTCAGTCACACGCATGTAAACAGTCTGGATTATCAACCAGGCAGGTTTCCAGCAGCACGTCAGCGCACCGCCGAGGTATTTATAGAGCACTGCCTCTCAGTCCTCCCGTCACTCTGATGTCACACCTGCAGGACAAGGTCAGAGGTCATGGCTGTACAGACAGACAGGTGAGCCGTCGGACAGGTGAGGCAGGGTGCAGGTAAAGAGGCTGACCGCAGAGCCAGCAGGCTGCGCTGACACACTCTGGGCTTTATGAATCAAGGTTGGCTCCTCCTCTCATCAGTGATGTCAGTTGCTATGCAACCAAGGCTCTCAGAGGATGAGGATTGAGGGGAGGGCTTCTCGTTGCTATGGAAACCACATCACCAATCTCAGTCACTAGTTTTCCTGCTACTTTCGTATTTTGTCTCCATTCATCTTCCCCTTCTGTTCATTTCTACCATTCATGGTTTCTTTCATGTTTTTGTCATCCTTTATTCCCTCCATCCTTCCTTAGTTCTGCTCTCCTTCCTCCTTTCCTCTCGGTCCTACTCCCTCCATCCTTCCTGTCTCTCATTGCACTCCTCCTTTCTCTCCTTACGGTCTTACTCCCTCTGTCCTTCACCCTCTTCCATCCCTCTTTCCCTCCATTAAATCTCTCCGTTCTAGAGGAGGTCTGGAATAGAAATGAGTCTCGGGTCACCTTGATGTGAGTGTTTTTCTTTACGTCTTCATTGGTCCAGGACGAGCAGGGTGATGTGTGGACAGCACATCGTCCTGTAGCTCCCACCAAACCTCTAGACTGGTTTTAGTTGATCCAGTTTTAACTGGTTCTTACCTTAACACCGTATTATTTAACCTAGAATTCATCCGTTAAACCATTTTATGGAGATGAGGATTGTAAACGGAACATTTATGTGAAGCAATAAAATGTAGCAGATACCAGTACCAGAATACCAGTATTCCTTAGAAGGGGGAGCAGCAAGAACTGCACCTCATGAAGACCGAGAACGTTACTCCATGTTCTGGAGACCATCCGGGAACCTTCTAGAGTTTATAAATTAGTCTTTATTAAAGACAGCAGCTCATGTGGATGTTAGAAGCGACCAAACAGGATTCAGTTTTCTAGACCTTGATCTGCAACGGTCTAAACCCGGTTTTATGGTTCAGGTCTTTGGTCAGCAGTGGTTAAAGTCGTCTATAAGTTAGCTGGACTGTCTCTACCAACGAGTCCTCCATCCGGTGGTTCTGACCAGTCCATGGATCGCAGTGTGTCAGGCTCCACACTTCAGGGTCGGACCGATAGGACTGGGACCCCAACAGGAGGAACGTTCTGGAAACCCTTCCCAGTCTGCATGTGGAAACAAGGACATGCTAACCGACCTGTCCCAGGCCAGACCCCTTGGTGGAAACGGGTCATTTATTCATTCAGTCTGTTGGCCTCATTCAGGACTCTTGGATCCGGGAATGTTGAGTGTTCGGGGCGACCTGATACATGATCAGCTGAAAGAATCTGATAAAACACAACAATATCCTGGAGGATGACCAGAAACCGCCCTGTACGCTGATGATGTTTCACTAGTTGTATCGTCCTGCTACGTCAGGATTACCAATATAAGAGTTTTTTCTGGGTTTAGATTTAATTCTCTGCCACTTACTTTCCTGCTTCCTTCCCAATGCTCCCCATCAGGATTTATGTAGCTGGATGCATCAGTCACCACCAGACGTTCTCAGGATTTCTGGAGCCTCCCATCTGTGTCCTGGCTGATCATTTATTAATCGTGTGTAGCTCCAGATTAGCTTTGCAGCACCGTGACTGCAGATACCTTACAGTTATTTTAGAAGGAGGCAGAGCTTCCTCTTGAGGGTCTTCCTGTAAATGAGATGATGTGTGGGAACGAGTGGAGTGTGGCCGGCAGGTGTGGTCACCATGCAGAGGTGGTGAAGTTTACTCGTATTTATGTTGTTTGGGTAGTCAAATAATCTGGTCGGAACGATGGACTCTGACCTAAAAACCACCAACCAGGCCAGAAATCTGGGTGTAGTGATGGACTCAGACCTAAAAACCTCCAACCAGACCAGAAATCTGGGTGTAGTGATGGACTCAGACCTAAAAACCTCCAACCAGACCAGAAACCTGGGTGTAGTGATGGACTCAGACCTAAAAACCACCAACCAGGCCAGAAATCTGGGTGTAGTGATGGACTCGGACCTAAAAACCACCAACCAGACCAGAAACCTGGGTCTAGTGATGGACCCGGACCTAAAAACCACCAACCAGGCCAGAAATCTGGGTGTAGTGATGGACTCGGACCTAAAAACCACCAACCAGACCAGAAACCTGGGTCGAGTGATGGACCCGGACCTAAAAACCACCAACCAGACCAGAAATCTGGGTGTAGTGATGGACTCAGACCTAAAAACCACCAACCAGACCAGAAACCTGGGTCTAGTGATGGACCCAGACCTAAAAACCACCAACCAGACCAGAAATCTGGGTGTAGTGATGGACTCAGACCTAAAAACCACCAACCAGACCAGAAATCTGGGTGTAGTGATGGACTCAGACCTAAAAACCACCAACCAGACCAGAAATCTGGGTGTAGTGATGGACTCAGACCTAAAAACCACCAACCAGGCCAGAAACCTGGGTCTAGTGATGGACTCGGACCTAAAAACCTCCAACCAGACCAGAAATCTGGGTGTAGTGATGGACTCGGACCTAAAAACCACCAACCAGGCCAGAAATCTGGGTGTAGTGATGGACTCGGACCTAAAAACCACCAACCAGGCCAGAAATCTGGGTGTAGTGATGGACTCGGACCTAAAAACCACCAACCAGGCCAGAAATCTGGGTGTAGTGATGGACTCTGACCTAAAAACCACCAACCGGACCAGAAATCTGGGTGTAGTGATGGACTCAGACCTAAAAACCACCAACCGGACCAGAAATCTGGGTGTAGTGATGGACTCTGACCTAAAAACCACCAACCAGGCCAGAAACCTGGGTGTAGTGATGGACTCGGACCTAAAAACCACCAACCAGGCCAGAAACCTGTGTGTAGTGATGGACTCTGACCTAAAAACCACCAACCAGACCAGAAACCTGGGTGTAGTGATGGACTCTGACCTAAAAACCACCAACCAGGCCAGAAACCTGGGTGTAGTGATGAACTCGGACCTAAAAACCTCCAACCAGACCAGAAATCTGGGTGTAGTGATGGACTCGGACCTAAAAACCACCAACCAGGCCAGAAATCTGGGTGTAGTGATGAACTCGGACCTAAAAACCACCAACCAGGCCAGAAATGTGGGTGTAGTGATGGACTCGGACCTAAAAACCACCAACCAGACCAGATACCTGGGTCTAGTGATGGACCCGGACCTAAAAACCACCAACCAGACCAGAAATCTGGGTGTAGTGATGGACTCGGACCTAAAAACCACCAACCAGGCCAGAAATCTGGGTGTAGTGATGGACTCAGACCTAAATACCACCAACCAGACCAGAAATCTGGGTGTAATGATGGACTCAGACCTAAAAACCACCAACCAGACCAGAAATCTGGGTGTAGTGATGGACTCAGACCTAAAAACCACCAACCAGGCCAGAAATCTGGGTGTAGTGATGGACTCGGACCTAAAAACCTCCAACCAGACCAGAAATCTGGGTGTAGTGATGGACTCGGACCTAAAAACCACCAACCAGGCCAGAAATCTGGGTGTAGTGATGGACTCTGACCTAAAAACCACCAACCAGACCAGAAATCTGGGTGTAGTGATGGACTCAGACCTAAAAACCACCAACCAGACCAGAAATCTGGGTGTAGTGATGGACTCTGACCTAAAAACCACCAACCAGGCCAGAAACCTGGGTGTAGTGATGGACTCGGACCTAAAAACCACCAACCAGACCAGAAACCTGGGTGTAGTGATGGACTCTGACCTAAAAACCACCAACCAGACCAGAAACCTGGGTCTAGTGATGGACTCGGACCTAAAAACCACCAACCAGACCAGAAATCTGGGTGTAGTGATGGACTCAGACCTAAAAACCACCAACCAGTCCAGAAACCTGGGTGTAGTGATGGACTCAGACCTAAAAACCACCAACCAGTCCAGAAACCTGGGTGTAGTGATGGACTAAGACCTAAAAACCACCAACCAGACCAGAAACCTGGGTGTAGTGATGGACTCGGACCAAAAACCACCAACAAGGCCAGAAACCTGGGTGTAGTGATGGACTCAGACCTAAAAACCACCAACCAGGCCAGAAACCTGGGTATGGTGATGGACTCTGACCTACAAACCACCAACCAGGCCAGAAACCTGGGTGTAGTGATGGACTCTGACCTAAAAACCACCAACCAGGCCAGAAATCTGGGTGTAGTGATGGACTCAGACCTAAAAACCTCCAACCAGACCAGAAATCTGGGTGTAGTGATGGACTCAGACCTAAAAACCACCAACCAGGCCAGAAATCTGGGTGTAGTGATGGACTCAGACCTAAAAACCACCAACCAGTCCAGAAACCTGGGTGTAGTGATGGACTCAGACCTAAAAACCACCAACCAGGCCAGAAATCTGGGTGTAGTGATGGACTCGGACCTAAAAACCTCCAACCAGACCAGAAATCTGGGTGTAGTGATGGACTCGGACCTAAAAACCACCAACCAGGCCAGAAATCTGGGTGTAGTGATGGACTCTGACCTAAAAACCACCAACCAGACCAGAAATCTGGGTGTAGTGATGGACTCAGACCTAAAAACCACCAACCAGACCAGAAATCTGGGTGTAGTGATGGACTCTGACCTAAAAACCACCAACCAGGCCAGAAACCTGGGTGTAGTGATGGACTCGGACCTAAAAACCACCAACCAGACCAGAAACCTGGGTGTAGTGATGGACTCTGACCTAAAAACCACCAACCAGACCAGAAACCTGGGTCTAGTGATGGACTCGGACCTAAAAACCACCAACCAGAACAGAAATCTGGGTGTAGTGATGGACTCGGACCTAAAAACCACCAACCAGTCCAGAAACCTGGGTGTAGTGATGGACTCAGACCTAAAAACCACCAACCAGTCCAGAAACCTGGGTGTAGTGATGGACTCAGACCTAAAAACCACCAACCAGACCAGAAACCTGGGTGTAGTGATGGACTCGGACCTAAAAACCACCAACCAGGCCAGAAACCTGGGTGTAGTGATGGACTCAGACCTAAAAACCACCAACCAGGCCAGAAACCTGGGTATGGTGATGGACTCTGACCTACAAACCACCAACCAGGCCAGAAACCTGGGTGTAGTGATGGACTCTGACCTAAAAACCACCAACCAGGCCAGAAATCTGGGTGTAGTGATGGACTCAGACCTAAAAACCTCCAACCAGACCAGAAATCTGGGTGTAGTGATGGACTCAGACCTAAAAACCACCAACCAGGCCAGAAATCTGGGTGTAGTGATGGACTCAGACCTTAAAACCACCAACCAGGCCAGAAACCTGGGTGTAGTGATGGACTCAGACCTAAAAACCACCAACCAGTCCAGAAACCTGGGTGTAGTGATGGACTAAGACCTAAAAACCACCAACCAGACCAGAAACCTGGGTGTAGTGATGGACTCGGACCAAAAACCACCAACAAGGCCAGAAACCTGGGTGTAGTGATGGACTCAGACCTAAAAACCACCAACCAGGCCAGAAACCTGGGTATGGTGATGGACTCTGACCTACAAACCACCAACCAGGCCAGAAACCTGGGTGTAGTGATGGACTCTGACCTAAAAACCACCAACCAGGCCAGAAATCTGGGTGTAGTGATGGACTCAGACCTAAAAACCTCCAACCAGACCAGAAATCTGGGTGTAGTGATGGACTCAGACCTAAAAACCACCAACCAGGCCAGAAATCTGGGTGTAGTGATGGACTCAGACCTAAAAACCACCAACCAGTCCAGAAACCTGGGTGTAGTGATGGACTCAGACCTAAAAACCACCAACCAGGCCAGAAATCTGGGTGTAGTGATGGACTCGGACCTAAAAACCTCCAACCAGACCAGAAATCTGGGTGTAGTGATGGACTCGGACCTAAAAACCACCAACCAGGCCAGAAATCCGGGTGTAGTGATGGACTCTGACCTAAATACCACCAACCAGACCAGAAATCTGGGTCTAGTGATGGACTCAGACCTAAAAACCACCAACCAGACCAGAAATCTGGGTGTAGTGATGGACTCTGACCTAAAAACCACCAACCAGGCCAGAAACCTGGGTGTAGTGATGGACTCGGACCTAAAAACCACCAACCAGACCAGAAACCTGGGTGTAGTGATGGACTCTGACCTAAAAACCACCAACCAGACCAGAAACCTGGGTCTAGTGATGGACTCGGACCTAAAAACCACCAACCAGAACAGAAATCTGGGTGTAGTGATGGACTCGGACCAAAAAACCACCAACCAGTCCAGAAACCTGGGTGTAGTGATGGACTCAGACCTAAAAACCACCAACCAGTCCAGAAACCTGGGTGTAGTGATGGACTCAGACCTAAAAACCACCAACCAGACCAGAAACCTGGGTGTAGTGATGGACTCGGACCTAAAAACCACCAACCAGGCCAGAAACCTGGGTGTAGTGATGGACTCAGACCTAAAAACCACCAACCAGGCCAGAAACCTGGGTATGGTGATGGACTCTGACCTACAAACCACCAACCAGGCCAGAAACCTGGGTGTAGTGATGGACTCTGACCTAAAAACCACCAACCAGGCCAGAAATCTGGGTGTAGTGATGGACTCAGACCTAAAAACCTCCAACCAGACCAGAAATCTGGGTGTAGTGATGGACTCAGACCTAAAAACCACCAACCAGGCCAGAAATCTGGGTGTAGTGATGGACTCAGACCTTAAAACCACCAACCAGGCCAGAAACCTGGGTGTAGTGATGGACTCAGACCTAAAAACCACCAACCAGACCAGAAATCTGGGTGTAGTGATGGACTCTGACCTAAAAACCACCAACCAGACCAGAAATCTGGTCTAGTGATGGACTCAGACCTAAAAACCACCAACCGGACCAGAAACCTGGGTCTAGTGATGGACTCAGACCTAAAAACCACCAACCGGACCAGAAATCTGGGTGTAGTGATGGACTCAGACCTAAAAACCACCAACCGGACCAGAAATCTGGGTGTAGTGATGGACTCAGACCTAAAAACCACCAACCGGACCAGAAACCTGGGTCTAGTGATGGACTCAGACCTAAAAACCACCAACCGGACCAGAAATCTGGGTGTAGTGATGGACTCAGACCTAAAAACCACCAACCGGACCAGAAATCTGGGTGTAGTGATGGACTCAGACCTAAAAACCACCAACCGGACCAGAAATCTGGGTGTAGTGATGGACTCAGACCTAAAAACCACCAACCGGACCAGAAACCTGGGTCTAGTGATGGACTCAGACCTAAAAACCACCAACCGGACCAGAAATCTGGGTGTAGTGATGGACTCAGACCTAAAAACCACCAACCAGGCCAGAAATCTGGGTGTAGTGATGGACTCAGACCTAAAAACCACCAACCAGACCAGAAACCTGGGTCTAGTGATGGACTCAGACCTAAAAACCACCAACTGGACCAGAAACCTGGGTGTAGTGATGGACTCAGACCTAAAAACCACCAACCGGACCAGAAACCTGGGTGTAGTGATGGACTCAGACCTAAAAACCACCAACCGGACCAGAAACCTGGGTGTAGTGATGGACTTTCTGTCTTTTTTCTTTCTCTGTTGTGTGAAACGATGCTCCTGGTCTTCTGTAAAGTGTGACTCATTCTGCTGCTGGAGAGAAACTTGTTGTTCTTGGAAAACTTTCTGCTTGATATAAAAAATGCTAACGCTAACAGCAGTGCTAACACCTCACATCACCTGTGTCCCTGCAGAAATACCGTTACCAAGACGATGAGACTCCACCTGTGGATCCCAGCCCCGGTCACATGACCCACGGACGAAGCACCGAGCTCAGTCACGCACACCTGGACGGATACACACACCCTCCTGCACTCACTGTAAGTATACACACACACCGGTCGTCACTGTGGGGTCTTTATACTACATCTCCCAGAATTCACCTGTTCAGGTCGGAGTGGGGAAGCTAAGAAGGAGGTTTCAGATTCTAGGATCCATGAGAATCCTCGGAGGAGAGATGGACATTTCTAAGAAGCCTGGAAAGCTTCTGAAAGGTTCAAACGGTGGCTGTAAGACACATTTATAAGATTTAAGGGGTTATTGTTGTGGTTATAAATAGTTCTGTCAATAGATTAAAAATGATGCTGGGCTCTGCTGCAGCTCTCCATCCATCCATCTTCTTCTGAATCAGAGTCAGACCCCAGCAGGAGAACGTTCCTCCTCTTCTTCTGAATCAGAGTCGGACCCCAGCAGGAGAACGTTCCTCCTCTTCTTCTGAATCAGAGTCGGACCCCAGCAGGAGAACGTTCCTCCTCTTCTTCTGAATCAGAGTCGGACCCCAGCAGGAGAACGTTCCTCCTCTTCTTCTGAATCAGAGTCGGACCCCAGCAGGAGAACGTTCCTCCTCTTCTTCTGAGTCAGAGTCGGACCCCAGCAGGAGAACGTTCCTCCTCTTCTTCTGAATCAGAGTCGGACCCCAGCAGGAGAACGTTCCTCCTCTTCTTCTGAATCAGAGTCGGACCCCAGCAGGAGAACGTTCCTCCTCTTCTTCTGAATCAGAGTCGGACCCCAGCAGGAGAACGTTCCTCTTCTTCTCCTAAACTGGTTCATCATCCTCTGTGGGGGCTGGAGAGTCGCTGCTCTTCTGGGCTCTGCTGCTTGGAACATGCTCTCCAGACTGGTCCCAACCTGGATAGATGGATGAATGGATGGATGGATGGATGGATGGATAGATGGATGGATTATGGATGGTTGGTTGGTTGGTTGGTTGGATGGATGGATGGATGGATGGATGGATGGATGGATGGATGGATTATGGATGGATGGATTATTGATGGATGGATGGATGATGGATGGATGAATGGATGGATGGATGGATGGATGGATGGATGATGGATGGATGGATGGATGGATGGATGGATGGATGGATGGATGGATGGATAGATGGATGGATTATGGATAGATGGATGGATTATGGATGGATGGATGGATGGATTATGGATGGATGGATGGATGGATGGATGGATGGATGGATGGATTATGGATGGATGGATGGATTATGGATGGATGGATTATGGATGGATGGATGGATGGATTATGGATGGATGGATGATGATGGATGATGGATAGTTGGAAGGATGGATGGATGATGGATGGATGGATGGATGATGATGGATGATGGATAGTTGGAAGGATGGATGGATGATGGATGGATGGATGGATGATGATGGATGATGGATAGTTGGAAGGATGGATGGATGATGGATGGATGGATGGATGATGATGGATGATGGATAGTTGGAAGGATGGATGGATGATGGATGGATGGATGATGGATGGATGGATTATGGATGGATGGATGGATGATGATGGATGATGGATAGTTGGAAGGATGGATGGATGGATGATGGATGGATGGATGAACAGAACTTGTTTGAACTGGTTTCTGATGTAATGGGTTAAATATTTGAACGTTTCTGTCTTGATTCTTGATGATTAGGTGGTTTTTACCAGCACTGAAGAGGTAGGTCTGGAGGTGTGGAGGTCACCGAGGCCTTCAAAGTGTCTCAGAGGAACATCTCCCATGCTGGAGTTGGATGAGTTTAGATGTACTTCTTCATTCAGCCAGCAGGGGGCAGCAGCTCTCAGCCTGTAAGTGTGTTTAATGAGCATCCATCTGCCACGCTGCCCTCCAGGTACTGGGATAATTAGGCAGGTAGGATGGATGTAACCCCCTGATGTAGGTCACCCTGCAGAATAAACATCTCTGAGATCTGAGCTTTCCTTTCCACCAGAACCACCAGGTTCTGGAGCTGAGATGAGGCCGCCTGCTTCAACCTGACCTAAACATGGATTTAATTCTGTCAGAGGACGCACCAATCAGTCACTGAGAAGGTCTTTGACGAGCCAATGAGGAGTTTCTGTGGTTTTTTTCAGACCGGTTTACCAGGTTCTGGTTTCTGAGGAGGGTCTTTGAGAACTGATGGGGTCTAATCATAAAGTTGTCTGGTGGGACATGGGGATAAATTTTAGTTCTGATTAGACGACACTGATCAGGTCTAGAGGGTCTAGCAGGTTGAACTGTGAAAGGACTGCTTTAGCTTCGGAAAAGTCCTGGAATCGTCATGATGATCCTACAGAAGTAGCAGTGGTCCCCGGGATGACACGAGATCTTCTGTTGGTCCTCAAAGTGCTGCAGGACCCATCACTGTAAACTGGTTCCCAGTTCATCCCAGTCTGGTTCAACCTGTTTTCATGGTGCAGGTAGGGGTGCTGATCATGATAGAAGTCCTCCTGGAAGTACCTTTGTTGAGGTACGAAGGATGCTAGAAAACTAGGATTGATGTTGTTTTGGTCTTCCTCGATGAGGACTAAAGCCTGGTTCTCGGTTTCCATAGCAACCAGACAGGGTTTTGGTTGGATGAGATAGATGCATCAGCTGCGTAACAGCGTGACATCATAGCAGGACAACGTCTTCCTGGGGTTCTAACGAAGAAGGTGACCCAGAACCAGAGGAGAACGGTGGATGTCCAGAACCAGAGGAGAACGGTGGACGTCCAGAACCAGAGGAGAACGGTGGCTGTCCAGAGCCAGAGGAGGAGGGTGGACGTCTAGAACCAGAGGAGGAGGGTGGACGTCTAGAACCAGAGGAGGAGGGTGGACGTCCAGAACTAGAGGAGGAGGGTGGACGTCCAGAACCAGAGGAGGAGGGTGGATGTCCAGAACCAGGGGAGAACGGTGGATGTCCAGAACAGGAGGAGGAAGGTGGACGTCCAGAACCAGAGGAGAACGGTGGATGTCCAGAACAGGAGGAGGAGGGTGGACGTCCAGAACCAGAGGAGAACGGTGGATGTCCAGAACCAGAGGAGAACGGTGGATGTCCAGAACCAGAGGAGAACGGTGGAAGTCCAGAACCAGAGGAGAACGGTGGATGTCCAGAACCAGAGGAGAATGGTGGATGTCCAGAACAGGAGGAGGAGGGTGGACGTCCAGAACCAGAGGAGGAGGGTGGACGTCTAGAACCAGAGGAGGAGGGTGGACGTCCAGAACTAGAGGAGGAGGGTGGACGTCCAGAACCAGAGGAGGAGGGTGGATGTCCAGAACCAGGGGAGAACGGTGGATGTCCAGAACAGGAGGAGGAAGGTGGACGTCCAGAACCAGAGGAGAACGGTGGATGTCCAGAACAGGAGGAGGAGGGTGGACGTCCAGAACCAGAGGAGAACGGTGGATGTCCAGAACCAGAGGAGAACGGTGGAAGTCCAGAACCAGAGGAGAACGGTGGATGTCCAGAACCAGAGGAGAACGGTGGATGTCCAGAACCAGAGGAGGAGGGTGGACGTCTAGAACCAGAGGAGGAGGGTGGACGTCTAGAATCAGAGGAGGAGGGTGGACGTCCAGAACTAGAGGAGGAGGGTGGACGTCCAGAATCAGAGGAGGAGGGTGGATGTCCAGAACCAGGGGAGAACGGTGGATGTCCAGAACAGGAGGAGGAAGGTGGACGTCCAGAACCAGAGGAGAACGGTGGATGTCCAGAACAGGAGGAGGAGGGTGGACGTCCAGAACCAGAGGAGAACGGTGGATGTCCAGAACCAGAGGAGAACGGTGGATGTCCAGAACCAGAGGAGAACGGTGGAAGTCCAGAACCAGAGGAGAACGGTGGATGTCCAGAACCAGAGGAGGAGGGTGGACGTCTAGAACCAGAGGAGGAGGGTGGACGTCCAGAACCAGAGGAGAATGGTGGATGTCCAGAACAGGAGGAGGAGGGTGGACGTCCAGAACCAGAGGAGAACGGTGGATGTCCAGAACAGGAGGAGGAGGGTGGACGTCCAGAACCAGAGGAGAACGGTGGATGTCCAGCCGTCTCATTTATAACCGTTGCGTACGCACAAAATGGTGCCTGAAACTGGCGTACGCCTCTTTTCACGCAAAGGTTGTGATTTATAAAAAACAAACTTGACGTGAAAATGTGCGGTCTTTCACGGCAGCTCTGACCCATGCGTACGCTGGTTTTGGAGGCTGGGGGAATTGGTGACACAGATGGAGAGGTGGGGAATTAACAACACACTGCATCCAGAGTCCTCTTGTGGCAACGTGGGGTCCTGTCACCATGTCTCCAATTAATTTTGCGCTCTGGCTGTATGACCGCAGATGTGATTTCGGCTCACTGGTCAGCGTGCATGACTTCAACCCGGCAAGAGTTCATAACCCGTCTCCGCTGTCTATGCGTCCTGCTACACTCTTCCACATCCAATTTCTCTATATTGCAGGAGAACAGGCCGACATTAAAAGGCAATTTGCAGCAATGTCCGGTTTTCCTAATGTAATCGGCGCAATTGACTGCACTCATATTGCTATAAGAGCCCCATATGTCGATGAATTCATGTATGTCAATAGGAAGCATGTGCATACTATCAATGTTCAAGTCATATGTCAATCCAACATGATGTTGACAAATGTAGTTGCACGATGGCCTGGCTCTACACATGACTCTTACATCCTAGCGCAAAGCAGTGTAGGGAAGAGACTGCAGGCAGGCGCTGTACGTGATGGCTGGCTTCTTGGTAAGACAATAACTTTATATTGACAACCAGCTTAGCCAGATGCAGACCACTGATGCACTGTTTCATTGAAATGCAGGGGACAGTGGCTACCCCCTCCGGCGCTGGCTCCTGACCCCCTTCCCAAACCCCCAGAGCGCAGAGGAGACCCTGTTCAATACCGCTCACTCCCGTGCGCGCTCAACTGTAGAGCGCGCCATCGGCCTTTTAAAATGCCGGTGGCGGTGTCTGGATGCGTCAGGGGGTAGATTATTGTACCATCCCCAAAAGGTGTGCAGGATCGTGAGGGCGTGTGGCGTGCTGCACAACCTGGCACTGAGGCACGGCATCCAACTACCTCCTGGCCTCCCCCCTCCTCGGAATGCCGACCCTCACCCACAGCCCCCTCCCAGACACAGGGAGGTCCAACACGGGGCACGGCTCCGTGAGGAGGTCATGCAGCGATTAAGCAGACAATAAGGTTCACTTTTTCACAAGCTCTTTTAATGTGTTTGAAATGTCGAACATAATGTCACACAAATTATGCAGTGTTGTTCTGATTTCCTTCAGTTCATTGATGGTTTCTTTTTGATCTCGCCATGGTCCGCTCTGTCCCGCTCACAGAGTTAACTGAGGTAACTATGTGTTGCCACTCACGACACTTACTCTTATTTGTCACGCCACTACTGTGGCTACCAAACAAAATAATTTTTCGACTCTCCACCTCACTCACTAATGCATCGATTTCTGCCTCTGTGAAGTTGCGTTTTTTGGTTCGCTTCCCTGCGGTTGCCGTTGTTCATGGATCACAACATGGATCAGCTGGCTCATTTTAATACACGCTGAGGTACTTTGCATTGACCATTTATGGTGGAAAGTGGGTGTGTAGTGGGCGGAACATGAGCCAAATTCACCTGCGCAAACTTCAAGGACGAGTGTGATTTATAAAGGGGAAATTGCTTGCACCTGTGCGTACGCACGGTTTTATAATTCAGAATATTTTATGGCGTACGCCAACTTCCGGTTTTGGGCGTAAGCACACTTTTAGTAAGAATCCTACGCACAGTTTTATAAATGAGACCCCAGAACAGGAGGAGGAGGGTGGATGTCCAGAACCAGAGGAGAACGGTGGATGTCCAGAACCGGAGGAGAACGGTGGATGTCCAGAACCAGAGGAGAACGGTGGATGTCCAGAACCAGAGGAGGAGGGTGGACGTCTAGAACCAGAGGAGGAGGGTGGACGTCCAGAATCAGAGGAGGAGGGTGGACGTCCAGAATCAGAGGAGGAGGGTGGATGTCCAGAACTAGAGGATGAGGGTGGATGTCCAGAACCAGAGGAGGAGGGTGGACGTCCAGAACCAGAGGATGAGGGTGGACGTCCAGAACTAGAGGAGGAGGGTGGACTTCCAGAACCAGAGGATGAGGGTGGATGTCCAGAACTAGAGGAGGAGGGTGGACGTCCAGAACTAGAGGAGGAGGGTGGACGTCCAGAACTAGAGGATGAGGGTGGATGTCCAGAACCAGAGGAGGATGGTGGACGTCCAGAACTAGAGGAGGATGGTGGACGTCCAGAACCAGAGGAGGCAGGTGGACTTCCAGAACCAGAGGAGGAGGGTGGATGTCCAGAACTAGAGGATGAGGGTGGATGTCCAGAACCAGAGGAGGAGGGTGGATGTCCAGAACCAGAGGAGGAGGGTGGATGTTCAGAACCAGAGGAGGAGGGTGGATGTTCAGAACCAGAGGAGGAGGGTGGATGTCCAGAACCAGAGGAGGATGGTGGATGTCCAGAACCAAAAGAGGAGGGTGGACAACCAGAACCAGAGGAGGAGGGTGGACAACCAGAACCAGAGGAGGCTGGTGGACAACCAGAACCAGAGGAGCAGGACTGTTGGACTCCAGGTGCTGTTCCCATTCCTGAGTAAGAACAGCAGCTATTGGCTGTCCTACAAGTCGCTAATTAGCATCATCAGCCTGGAACATATAGTCGTAATAGATGCTGCCATAGAGAGGGACTTAGTGGGAAAGAAAAGAAATGATTTAAAAGACAACCTAAAAATGTTTAGAACAGCAAAATAAATAGAACAAAATAAATTAATAAACTAAAATTGCAATTCTGTAAATATTTTCTTTATTTTTTAGTTCAGTTTTTTGCATTAACAGACGTTACTGTGACGGTAAACCAGCAGGATCCTCCAGCAGCAGCTTTACGTTTCATTTCCAGCCTGGTCATGAAACAGAGCTGAACGTCGTCTGAATGCAGCTGCTGCTGCTGCGAGAAGACCAAGCCTCGTATGAGAGGGTCTGACCAGCACCGCTCCTCGTTGGGAAGATAAACTCCCTTCATTCACCAAACGTCTCCAAAAGTCTCCAATAACCAGAAAAACTCGCTAGAGGGTCTGGAAACTTGCTAAATACAGCCACAAAGTCGCTAAATACAACCACAAAGTCGCTAAATACAGCCACAAAGTCGCTAAATACAGCCACAAAGTCGCTAAATACAACCACAAAGTCGCTAAGTACAGCCACAAAGTCACTAAATACAACCACAAAGTCTCTAAATACAACCACAAAGTCACTAAATACAACCACAAAGTCGCTAAATACAACCACAAAGTCGCTAAATACAGCCACAAAGTCGCTAAATACAACCACAAAGTCTCTAAATACAACCACAAAGTCGCTAAATACAACCACAAAGTCGCTAAATACAACCACAAAGTCACTAAATACAACCACAAAGTCTCTAAATACAGCCACAAAGTCACTAAATACAACCACAAAGTCACTAAATACAACCACAAAGTCACTAAATACAACCACAAAGTCACTAAATACAACCACAAAGTGACTAAATACAGCCACAAAGTCACTAAATACAACCACAAAGTCTCTAAATACAGCCACAAAGTCACTAAATACAACCACAAAGTCTCTAAATACAGCCACAAAGTCACTAAATACAACCACAAAGTCTCTAAATACAACCACAAAGTCACTAAATACAACCACAAAGTCACTAAATACAACCACAAAGTCTCTAAATACGACAAAGTCGCTAAATACAGCCACAAAGTCGCTAAATACAGCCAGAGTCGCTAAATACAACCACAAAGTCTCTAAATACAACCACAAAGTCACTAAATACAACCACAAAGTCACTAAATACAACCACAAAGTCTCTAAATACAACCACAAAGTCACTAAATACAACCACAAAGTCGCTAAATACAGCCACAAAGTCGCTAAATACAGCCACAAAGTCGCTAAATACAACCACGAAGTCTCTAAATACAACCACAAAGTTGCTAAATACAGCCACGAAGTCTCTAAATACAACCACAAAGTTGCTAAATACAGCCACAAAGTCTCTAAATACAACCACAAAGTCACTAAATACAACCACAAAGTCACTAAATACAACCACAAAGTCTAAATACAACCACAAAGTCGCTAAATACAACCACAAAGTCGCTAAATACAGCCACAAAGTCTCTAAATACAACGACAAAGTCTCTAAATACAACGACAAAGTCACTAAATACAACCACAAAGTCGCTAAATACAACCACAAAGTCACTAAATACAACCACAAAGTCACTAAATACAACCAGAAAGTCACTAAATACAACCACAAAGTCGCTAAATACAACCACAAAGTCACTAAATACAACCACAAAGTCACTAAATACAACCACAAAGTCGCTAAATACAACCACAAAGTCACTAAATACAGCCACAAAGTCACTAAATACAACCACAAAGTCACTAAATACAACCACAAAGTCACTAAATACAACCACAAAGTCACTAAATACAACCACAAAGTCACTAAATACAACCACAAAGTCGCTAAATACAACCACAAAGTCGCTAAATACAACCACAAAGTCGCTAAATACAACCACAAAGTCACTAAATACAACCACAAAGTCACTAAATACAACCACAAAGTCACTAAATACAGCCACAAAGTCGCTAAATACAGCCAGAAAGTCGCTAAATACAACCACAAAGTCTCTAAATACAACCACAAAGTCACTAAATACAACCACAAAGTCGCTAAATACAGCCACAAAGTCGCTAAATACAACCACAAAGTCTCTAAATACAACGACAAAGTCGCTAAATACAGCCACAAAGTCGCTAAATACAGCCACAAAGTCGCTAAATACAACCACAAAGTCTCTAAATACAACCACAAAGTCACTAAATACAACCACAAAGTCACTAAATACAGCCACAAAGTCGCTAAATACAGCCACAAAGTCGCTAAATACAACCACAAAGTCTCTAAATACAACCACAAAGTCACTAAATACAACCACAAAGTCACTAAATACAACCACAAAGTCTCTAAATACAACCACAAAGTCACTAAATACAACCACAAAGTCTCTAAATACAACCACAAAGTCACTAAATACAACCACAAAGTCTCTAAATACAACCACAAAGTCACTAAATACAACCACAAAGTCACTACGCTGGTAATAAATTCCCCCAAGACCCGCCTCTTTCCACACATTAGCCAATCACAGTGCTCGTTCATCCCTGCTCACACACACATTGGCTGTCGTCTTCTTTGTTGGTGTTCGTCTCCTTTTCTCTTATTGAAGTTAGTTTGAGACAAACCAGCAGCTAATTTGTAATTACTGAACTACTGGTCTGAAGAGGAGCAGAAGTTTGTTAGAGACTAAATAAATTAAATGATAACTCCTACAAGAAAAACACCGGCTATCGGTCGCCATCGTGGTGTAGATGAAAAATTCACTCTCACATTTTTTGGTTGCAGTCTGGCCTCCTGTGATTCCTTCAACCAGTCAGAAGATTGCATTGTGTCCAGCTCCACCTTTTAGAGGCGGAACGGTAAGACTGGGACCCAAACGGAAGGATCTTCTGGTAGCCTTCCCAGTTTTTACCTGAGGAACAAAACAAGCTGGACCCAGTGAAGGCAACAGGGTTTAAGGAGCCCTGGAGGGCTTGTTCAGCCGTGGGCTTCATATCCCAACTATGGTTTATGGCATTTGAAGACATTCAAAGTAGGATTGGGGCTCCTGGAGAATGTTTCAGGACACTTCACACAGTATTGAGGATCCTTAAAAAGGTTTCAGGGACTTTCAGTAAGGACTCAAAGATCTTAAAGACAGCTGAGAGCCTCTGGAGGAGATTCCAGAGCTTCCTGATGAGAACATGCAGACCTCTGAAGGTCTTTCTGAGCAGAGGAACAGAAGTCCTGCAGAAGGTTTATTCCAGGATGGAGCTGGAAGGTGGATCAGAACGTCAGACCTGGATACGTGGACTGGCAGCAGGTCTGAGCGATCTGATGAGCGGCAGGTCTGAGGTCAGCTGGTCCACGGCGTTAATATTCACACAGAGAGATCAGGCCTACAGCCACAGGGACTTCTTCACCTTAATTATCCACTCACACATTCATGGCGTGGGATGCTCGGCGCCCACTCTGAATGCCATGCATCCCTCTGCTCCCACGTTACCATGGCAACGGCAGTGGCTGAGAGTGGAGAGCTCTGAGGAGAAAAGACAGTGAATGGAGGGGGGAGTTGCCATGGCAACAGTATCAGCCGGAGCGCATGTGTGTGTGTTTGCTGAAATCTTTTTTGTAAGAATTCGGTTGGTCTCTCTCTCTCTCCCCCCTCTCTCTCTACCTGTCTCTCTCTCTCTCTCCCCCCTCTCTCTCTATCTCTCTCTCCTTCTCTCACCCTTTCTTTCTCTCTCCCTCCCTCTCTCGCTCTCTCCCCCTCTCTCTCTCTCTCCTTCACTCACCCATTCGGTCTCGCTCTCTCTCTCGCTGACATCACAAAGGGGAGGGGATTCCTTCAGAGAGTGAGAGAGAGAGGTAGAGAGACATAGACTCCCACAGGAAGAGAGAGAGATGTGCAGTAGAGCATTAGAGAGAGAGAATGATGAGCGACTGATAAACACCCTCTCTCTCTCGCTCTCTCTCGCTCTCTTCTTTTTTCAGAGGCTCTCTCACTCGTTCGTTCCTCTCGTTTCTCTTGTTCGCTCCTCTTCCTCCTGATGAAGGAGGGTGATGTGCTCGGCTGTCCGTCATGCCTCTGGGTTCGTTAAGGCGTCCAGGAAACGACGGCTAACGAACTGAGCGCTGCGACCTCCTTCCTCTCCTCCTGAATAATTCATCCGTCCCTCCGCCGTGGTCTTTATGTAAGCGCCGTCCTCCTGGAGACCTCAGAGAGACGGGAAGGGATGTTTGTGTCGGTGTGGTACGCCAAGAAGATGGGACGAAGATTCATCAACAACGTGAGGAAAGCCAAGAGACACAGGCAGAGGATGATGGTAGGACCTTTCATTTAGCAGCACTCATTAGCCTCTGATTGGCCCTGAACAGGAGGGGGCGTGGCCTGATACTGGACCAATCACCTCCTATTGATGATAGTGGTCCAGGAGGGGGCGTGGCCTGATACTGGACCAATCACCTCCTATTGATGATAGTGGTAGCTTTGTGTGTAGAGCAGCCAAGCCTGATTGATCCTGGTTAGGTTAGGTCGAAGTAACGATCCTGGTCCGGTCTATGACTGATCCTGGTCCGGTCTATGACTGATCCTGGTCTGGCCTACTATTGATCTTTGTCTGGTCCACAAACTAATCTGAAATAATGTTGCTCAAACCCTGACCATGTCCAGCAACCAGTCCTGGACCAGGACTCGTGGTTACGTGCAGATTAAAATAAAGTCTCCTTCAGACTGTGGTTCTAGCTATGGGGGGTCAGCTCTCCTGGAAACCCACCTGAGACTGTAGGAACGTGTCCACCCTGGTCCTGTCTGTCCATTCTGAACAAACTCAGGTCCCCTTCCACAAATACTCTACGTTATCGCTCATTCAGGTTCATTGTCTCTCCTTTAAATATGTCCCACTCTGTCTCCTCGGACAAGGTCTTAGGAAGCAGATTTAATCTGGAGACTGGAAACATGTCGAGGTTGTGGCTGCACGACGTTGTTCAGGTACTTTGGTCCGCTTCAGTAAGCTCAGAGTGAAACCAAACCAGAGGAAGGTGGAACATTTACAGAATTCCCGTTCTGAACTGAGTCTCTGGACTATCCTGGGGGGAATGATGACTAGGGGCTGGGATATACTTGCTGTTAGCGATGCGTACTATCATGGCTGCCACGCGTTCCAAGCGTACATTTAGCAGGTAGGCCGCTCGTGTTGACGCGAGGGAACGTGTTGCATGCTTGAGTTGTAACATTGACTTGAACGCTAGAGGTACTCATGTGAACAAGAGCATGAACGCGACCGGTCCGAGGTAAACCTGATGGCAGATAGTATGAAGACCGTCTCTCACACCTTGTCCACACCTTATGGATTTATTGGATTTATTTTCCTTAAGGTTCCTGATGCTGAAAAGCATGCTGTCTATTCATCACATTGAATTTTACTAACATGTTTTCTCTGTTTGAAATGAGCTCACATTAATTTCTTCTGTGACCATCCATCCATGGCGGCGCTGAACTGGATTTACTGAATTTATGTGGTGTTAGTTTGATCCTGCAGTGGTCGCTACCAATGATACGAATTTGGTAATAATAGCCTCTGTGGTGTTCGGGGAAACCTTGATGGTTGTGGAAGCTTCTCTGGTTGTTCTGAACGTTGTCTGGTTCTTCTAAAAGTGTGTCGATGCAGGGATGCATGGAAAACCTGCAGGATTGTAGCTCTCGAGGACAGACATTGGCCACCCCTGCTCTAGAAGCTTCTGTAGTTCCTCTGGAAGCTTCTCTGGTTCCTCTAGAAGCTTCTCTGGTTTCTCTGAAAGCTTCTCTGGTTCCTCTAGAAGCTTCTCTTGTTCCTCTAGAAGCTTCTCTGGTTCCTGTGGAAGCTTCTCTGGTTCCTCTAGAAGCTTCTCTGGTTTCTCTGAAAGCTTCTCTGGTTCCTCTAGAAGCTTCTCTGGTTCCTCTGGAAGCTTCTCTGGTTCCTCTAGAAGCTTCTCTGGTTTCTCTGAAAGCTTCTCTGGTTCCTCCAGAAGCTTCTCTTGTTCCTCTAGAAGCTTCTCTGGTTCCTCTGGAAGCTTCTCTGGTTCCTCTAGAAGCTTCTGTAGTTCCTCTGCAAGCTTCTCTGGTTCCTCTAATAGCTTGTCTGGTTTCTCTGAAAGCTTCTCTTGTTCCTCTAGAAGCTTCTCTGGTTCCTCTGGAAGCTTCTCTGGTTCCTCTGGAAACTTCTCTTGTTCCTCTAGAAGCTTCTCTGGTTTCTCTGAAAGCTTCTCTGGTTCCTCTAGAAGCTTCTCTGGTTCCTCTGGAAGCTTCTCTGGTTCCTCTGGAAGCTTCTGTGGTTCCTCTGGAAGCTTCTGTGGTTTCTCTGAAAGCTTCTCTGGTTCCTCTGAAAGCTTCTCTGGTTCCTCTAGAAGCTTCTCTGGTTTCTCTGAAAGCTTCTCTGGTTCCTCTGGAAGCTTCTGTGGTTCCTCTGGAAGCTTCTGTGGTTTCTCTGAAAGCTTCTCTGGTTCCTCTAGAAGCTTCTCTGGTTCCTCTGGAAGCTTCTCTGGTTCCTCTGGAAGCTTCTGTGGTTTCTCTGGAAGCTTCTCTGGTTCCTCTGGAAGCTTCTCTGGTTCCTCTGGAAGCTTCTCTGGTTTGTCTGGAAGCTTCTCAGGTTTGTCTGGAAGCTTCTCTGGTTTGTCTGGCCGCTTCTCTGGTTCCTCTGGAAGCTTCTCTGGTTTGTCTGGAAGCTTCTCAGGTTTGTCTGGAAGCTTCTCTGGTTCCTCTGGAAGCTTCTCTGGTTCCTCTGGAAGCTTCTCTGGTTTGTCTGGAAGCTTCTCAGGTTTGTCTGGAAGCTTCTCAGGTTTGTCTGGAAGCTTCTCTGGTTCCTCTGGAAGCTTCTCTGGTTTGTCTGGAAGCTTCTCTGGCTCCTCTGGAAGCTTCTCTGGTTCGTATGAACGTTCACTGGTACAAATAAGTAACTGCCTGAAAAAGTCAGACTGGAGGGTGAATGAAGGAACCGTCCTATCCTGATGGACGTTCAGGAGACCATCATGAAGTCTCTTCTGTTCACACTGAACTGCTTCCAGAAGATCAGGACCCATGTTGTAGACCGTTATCCACACCATACATTTTTCCCTGATGCGATTTTAGAACCTTCTCTTTATTTCTCCTCCTCGGTTCGTTGGGTTTCTCATCCGTGAGGAATCGTTCTGCAGCTGCTTCCTGGATCCGTTGTGTAAAACTGCTGTTACATGCAGAGCTTCAGGACATTTCCAGAGCCACGCTGCAGAGGTTTACAGTTCCCTCGTCTCTCTGCAGCAGCTGTTTCAGCATGATTTCTGCATGACTTCCACCATAGAAGTCGCCTCTGTGTGATGTCATGAGTTTACCATCCAGCAGTGAAGAAAAGATGATATAACAGTAACAGGGAGACAGGTCTTAGACTAATAAGTTCATTTAATAATACAGTTTAATGGAAAGAAAAGCTCCCCTTTGCTCTGAATTCTCCATTTACAACAATTCTGGATCATCTCTGAAGCCCCTCTGATGTGTTTTAAAAGAATGAACAATGGTTTAGTCCACACCTGGACCAGGACTTTCACCTGAGTTTCTTATCCTGGAGGTAGCTGATGAGCAATCAGACAGGAGGCAGGAAAAGTCACGTCTGCCCACATGAAGGAAAGAAAGAAAGGAGAGAAAATGAAGAGAAGCAGCTCACCTGGACCGGCTGATAGAGGCTCACCTGGATCGGCTGATAGAGGCTCACCTGGACCGGCTGATAGAGGCTCACCTGGACCGGCTGATAGAGGCTCACCTGGACCGGCTGATAGAGGCTCACCTGGACCAGCTCACCTGGACCGGCTGATAAAGGCTCACCTGGACCGGCTCACCTGGACCGGCTGATAGAGGCTCACCTGGACCGGCTCACCTGGACCGGCTGATAGAGGCTCACCTGGACCGGCTGATTCTACCTGATATATTAAAGGTAACAGACCTAGAAGCTACAACGTTAACACCAACAATCTGGGTTAAAATGATCACATGAAGCCGACTTTAAGGCCAAAGTGAAGAGGCTGAGTGAAGCACCATCAGAAAGTCTCCTGGAAGATGTGGATGCAGCTTTGAGAACGATTCCTACAAAGACCATCACTGGAACCAATGAGCTGATCTACACCTCAGCAGCAGATCCTTGAGGTGCTTGGCTAGCCACCAAAGAGCAACCATGAAGATAGACATGTAACAGGCGTGTTAAAATACTATACACTTGTGACCATGACCATGCGTGGAGGGTTCCACCCCAAGTCCAGCACCCTGAGACTGTACACTAAGCACAAGGAAGGAGGCAGAGGACTAGTGAGGGTCAGAACCACTATCCAGGATGAAACATCCAACATCCATGAATACATCAGGAAGACGGCCTCAACGGACGAAGTGCTCGGTGAATGTCTCAGGCAGTGGAAAACAGATCATGAGGTGATGGAGGAACCATCATGGAGGAAAAGCCCCTCCATGGGACGTACCACCGACAGATAACTGAAGTGGCTGATAGAGAAATCCTACCAATGGCTAGAAAGGGCTGGACTGAAAGACAGCACAGAGACACTGATCATAGCTGCACAGGAACAGGTCTTCAACACCAGAGCAATAGAGGCCCAGATCTACCAAACAAGACCAGACCCCAGGTGTAGACTGTCAAAGAGGCCCCTGAGACAATCCAGCACATAACTGCAGGGTGTAAGATGCTGGCAGGGAAAGCTTACAAGGAGCGGCATAACCAAGTGGCTGGTATAGTGTACAGGAACATCTGTGTGGAGTACAGACTGGAAGCCCCGAGGTCAAGGTGGGAAACACCTCCGAAGGTGGTAGAGAATAACCGAGCTAAGATCCTGTGGGACTTCCAGATCCAGACCAACAAAATGGTGATGGTAAACCAGCTGGACATTGTGGTGATGGACAAACAGCGGAGGAAAGCCGTTGTGGTTGACATCGCAATACCAAGCGATTGTAACATCAGGAAAAAGGAACATGAGGAACTGGAGAAACACCAAGGCCTGAAAGAAGAACTTGAGAAGGTCTGGAAAGTGAAGGCAACAGTGGTGCCCGTGGTCACTGGAGCACATCGGAGCACTCGGCTACAGCCGATCCCAGGACAAACCTCAGACATCTCGGTCCAGAAGAGTGCAGTCCTAGGAACAGCCAAGATACTGTACAGAACCATCAAGCTCCCAGGCCTCTGGTAGAGGACCCAAGCTTGGATGGATGAGAGACCGCCCACGGAGGGCGAGGGGACAATTTATATATGTATATATAAATATATATATATTCTGCTAATATAAATAAATGTGAGAAAAACCTGACTGAATGACTTTTATTTAGATGGATTTTCTAAATACAACTAACTTGTTAAAAAGAGATCAAAACAATGTCACCTGACTGCTTTTACCTCAATAATCTGAAAATCATTTACAAGTTTCTTCTAACCTAAATCCATATTTATTTATACATTTAATTAGATTGTACATGTTGTTTGTATGTTTCAATTTTGGTTGACACACAAAAATTAGTCTATTACAACCATTTTTTAAATGATTGTTTATTATTATTATTTATTATTTAATTTTATTATTATTATTATTACTATTATTATTATTATTATTATTATTATTATTATGTGTTTCAGGGGGCCCGGGCCCCTCTACAGCACTTTGTTTAGCAACCCCCCTGACTTTGATGTTGAAAAACTTCTTCTACCACCACTGAATCATGGACGATATCTCTATTTCAACACTGGATTAGATCCACCAGGAGAACTCCAGCATGCATGAGTTAATGACCGTATGAAATGTGGATAAAGAGGCAGCTCGAGGTCACGGAGGCTCTGGAACAGAAGAACTCTGCACATGAGATGTTTCCAGTCATGGACCAGATTTAAGACTTTGTATTCAGTCATTTACCAGATTCTGTTTCCATGGAGTTGAGAGTGCAGAAATACTGGACTGTAAGAAACCTGGACTCAGCACTGAGAACTGGACCTGGTCAAAGAGCAGAAACTGACTCAGCATGAAGAACTGGATAGATTTTAAGAACTGAATCTGTTCAAAGAATGGAAACCTTTAAATAAAGTTTTCTGCTCCGGAGAGTTTTCTTGCTGCCGTGTCGTCCCAGAGCGGAGGTTTAAATAAAGTTTTCTGCTGCGGAGAGTCTTCCTGCTGCCGTGTCGTCCCAGAGCGGAGGTTTAAATAAAGTTTTCTGTTCCGGAGAGTCTTCCTGCTGCCGTGTCGTCCCAGAGCGGAGGTTTAAATAAAGTTTTCTGCTACGGAGAGTCTTCCTGCTGCCGTGTCGTCCCAGAGCGGAGGTTTAAATAAAGTTACATTAATTATGTGGACGTCTCTGATGAGTTGACTAAAGTTAATTTAATGGCTGAGCGTGTCCCTGTGGACAGACGTGTCCTCAGATCCCGTGTTCTCAAATCAAAGCGCCGTCTCTGGTAAAATCCCAGAAGAAGAAAACTGAACCATCAGCTCTGTGCTGTTCCAGCTGAAACCTGATCCCGGTTCTTTAGACAGCTTCTCACGTCTGATAATAATTTAATAACGGATCAGATTTATATAGAACTACTTTTTACATCATGTCCTTTATTCATCCACTCCTCACAGATGATGCTAAGCTACATGTAGCCACAGCTGATCTGGGACAGACTGTCTCTGTAGATAAAATCTGATGTTCTCCATCAGCCATCTCCGTCAGACATCTCCATCCTACTGCTTCACATAAAGTCTCCTCTTTACAGAGATTTCTGAGCCAGTCGACCCTGTATCCTCCCCATCCTTTAACTCTGGAGTTATTGAACCAGTTCTTAAACATCCCAGTATGGATCCATCCCAGTCTAAGAGTTCTAGACCTTTATCTAAACTTTCATTGTGTCGAGATCTAGAGAAAGTGGTTTAAACAGCTAAGATCATGACCTCAGTGAAAGCTCCAGTCTGGCCTCCACAGAGAGTATCTATAGAGACCACGTTACTCCAGGCTTCCAGGGACATAATGGTGGGAACCATCCTCAGTCTTGGTTTAACCTTCACGTGGTCTGGACGGCCCTTCAGGTCCATCAGATCTCTGACTGCTAGACTCAGTTTCTAACCCTGGACAACACGGACTGTGAATGAACATTTATTAACCCCTAACCCTAACCCTGGCCAGGGTCTAACCCTGGACAACACGGACTGTGAATGAACATTTATTAACCCCCTAACCCTATCCCTAACCCTGGCCAGTTTCTAACCCTGGACAACACGGACTGTGAATGAACATTTATCAACCCCTAACCCTAAACCCTGACCAGTTTCTAACCCTGGACAACACGGACTGTGAATGAACATTTATTAAACCCTAACCCTATCCCTAACCCTGACCAGTTTCTAACCCTGGACAACACGGACTGTAAACAACCGCGCTGCAGCTCTTCTACTCTGTAGGGAGTAAAACTGGTGACCTGACCTTCCAGGACGTAGTCCAGCACCTCATGTTTGCTGCTCGTCATCCTCAAACACTCGTTTATCCTGAACAGCTGTATTTATTCTTCTGTGGTTTTATTTCCTTTTCTTTCCCTCTAGTGACCTTTTCTCCCAGTGTTTCTATAAGACTACACTATTCTATTCTACTCTATTTTATTCTATCTTATTTTATTTTATTCTATTCTATTTGATTCTATCTTATTTTATTTTATTCTATTTTATTCAATTTTATTTTATTCAATTTTATTTTACGCACTTTTATTCTATTCAATTTTATTCTATTTTATTTGATTCAATTTTATTCTATTTTATTTTATTTTATTTTATTTTATTTTATTTTATCTTATTCTATTTTATTCAATTTAATTTTACTCACTTTTATTCTATTTGATTTTATTTGATTTTATTCTATTTGCATCTATTCTATTTTATTCAATTTAATTTTATTCAATTTTATTCAATTTAATTTTATTCTATTCTATTTGCATCTATTCTATTTGGTTCTATTTTATTATATTTTATTCAATTAAATTTTATTCAATTTTATTCTATTCAATTTTATTTTATTCTATTCTATTTGGTTCTATTTTATTCTATTTTATTTTATTTTATCTTATTCTATTTTATTCAATTTAATTTTACTCACTTTCATTCTATTCGATTTCCTTTGATTTTATTCTATTTTATTCTATTCTGTTTTATTTTATTATATTCTATTTGCGTCTATTCTATTTTGTTCAATTTAATTTTATTCAATTTTATTCTATTCTATTCAATTTTATTTCATTCTATTCTATTCTATTTGCATCTATTCTATTTAGTTCAATTTTATTCTATTTTATTTTATTTTATTTTATTCAATTTAATTTTACTCAGTTTTATTCTATTCGATTTTATTCTATTCTATTTTATTTTATTCTATTCTATTTGCGTCTATTCTATTTTATTCAATTTAATTTATTCAATTTTATTCTATTTTCTTTTCTTTTATTCTGTTTTATTCAATTTACTTTTACTCACTTTTATTCTATTCGATTTTATTCGATTGTATTCTATTCTATTTTATTCTATTCTTTTTGCATATATTCTATTTGGTTCTATTTTATTCTATTTTATTCAATTCTATTTTATTTTATTCTATTCTATTTGCGTCTATTCTATTTTATTCAATTTAATTTTATTCTATTTTATTCTATTCTATTTGCATCTATTCTATTTGGTTCTATTTTATTCTATTCTATTCTATTCCTCCGTCTGTGAGA